>NC_141552.1:12042500-12205000 GCF_021556685.1 Rattus norvegicus | reverse complement strand
AAGGTTGTGTGAAATGGAAATAACATATACACACATACACACACACACATGTGCATGCCACATGATCACATTCATATATGAGTCTAAAATATTAAATCTATAAAAGGAGGTATATCTATAAAAAATGTTAAAAGGGTAGGAGTAAGTCGGGGTGAGAAAGATGAATACATTCTGGTAATCTGCATAGTAAGAGGATTATGAATAACCATAATGTATTATATATTTCAAAATAGCTAGAAGAAAGGATTTTGAATGCTACTACCTGTGGTGGGTTGAATGACAATGGCTACCATGGTGTTATAAGGAGTGGCACTTGTAAGTGTTACAGCTCTGAGAAGTATGGGTTGCAGTGGTGGGACCACAGCTCTAAGAGTGTATGTTTACACAGTGTTCTGAGGGGGGAGATTTTTCCTACAAAAATGTTGCAGCCCTGAAGGGAAAGGTATTCTGGCAGTTGGAAGCCAAGAATACTACAAAGTCACACCGCACAACAAACCTCAGAGAAAATACTCATTGGGAGAGACATAAGAGGGTGGTTACCTCTGCTCAAATGAGAAGCGGAGGAGAACTGAGTAGATGTGCTTGTGTAGGGCTTCTAGGGGGAGGAGTCTTCCAGCATGGAGGTTTTCAGAGGTAGTGGGGGATTGGTAAGGTTTCAAGCCCTGAGCTTAGGGCAAACCCAAGGACTGATAGCATTTTGAGTTCAAGAATTAGTAGATTGTTGTGCTTAGGGATTGGTGGTTTGGGGGTAGGTTTTAAACCCGGATGTGGGGGCTGGGAGATGGCTCAGTGGTTAAGAGCACTGACTGCTCTTCCAGAGGTCCTGAGTTCAATTCCCAGCAACCATATGGTGGCTCACAACCATCTGTAACAGATTCTGGTGTATCTGAAGACAGCTACAGTGTACTCATATACATTAAATAAATAAAATATTTTTTAAAAAAAAAAGGGTTGGGGATTTAGCTCAGTGGTAGAGCGCTTGCCTAGGAAGCGCAAGGCCCTGGATTCGGTCCCCAGCTCCGAAAAAAAAAAAAAAAAAAAAAAACCCGGATGTGGGCTCAGATCTTTTGCCCTACAGCACTAATTAGGAGATAAGCCCTTTTTATACTAAGTACGTCCTTGTTGGAGGAAGTCACTGGGAGATGGGATTTGAGGTTTCAAATTCCAGGCCCAGTGCTACTCTTTCTTCCTGCTGCCTGCAGATCCAGGTGTAGAACTCTTAGCTCCTCTACCAGTACTATGTCTGTCTGTGCCCTGCTTACTGCCATGAACTAAACCTATAGACCTGTACGCCATCCCTAATTAAATGTTTACCTCTATAAAAGATGTTGTGGTCATGGTGTCTCTTCACAGCAACAGAAACCCTAAAACACTAACACAAAAATTACAAACGTTTAAGGAGGTAAAAATGTTAATTACCGTGATTTGATCATTAAACAGCAACGTGGATCACAGCATCATATTGTACTTCTTAAATATGTGCAATTATGATATGTCGGTCAGTTCAAAAAAGAAAGGAAGGAAGTTTATACAGAAAATGTTTCCGTGGAAAAGGGGACCTACCATTTTCCAACCACTGTGAAAGACAGAATGTTTAGAATGGGGAATAAAATCAAGTTCTTGCTTTCTTGGAGCTCAGAGTGTGTTGCAAGCCATAAAATACAGATTTTAATGGATAAAATGTGAGAGGATCTATAAATAAAAATATAGGGTATAAGGGAAGAAATCTTCGAGTACTGAAGGATTAGAAAGACCTTACTGAGGAAATCATAATTAAATGAGCTAAAAGACAAGTGTGAATTGGCCAAAAGTCATGTTCCAAGGTCCCTCAGAAAGAATGAGCAGCACAGTCTTTGAAGACTTGACACTTTCCACATGACAGAAACATGAAGACAAAAAGAACATCTAGGAATAAACCAGAAAAATATTTTAGTCTGATTTGCTAGTTGTGCATAGACAACTCCAGATCAATTTTATTGGTGGTCAGGGTCTAGTCAAAGTTTCCTGGGTTCTTGGTCTGTTCTTCAAGGAAATGAAATAAAGACTTGCACAGATAGAGAGAACTCTGATGTCGAGAGTAACAGCAGGCTGCATGAATGATAGTGCACTCAAAGTCCCTACATTATGGCCTGGGGCTTCTTTTATGGGATTCAGATGATGAATCTTGGGTTTACTTGGGTTCATAGTTTGAGAGGTTCTGTATCTTGATTGACACATTTGAATTACATGTGTAGAGAAAAAAGTCTGAGCTCACTTCTGGGTTTTGAAACCCCATCAATCCCTGAGCTTGAAAACTCACCAATTCCTAAACTCAAAATCCCACCAATCTCTGTGCTTACCCTAAGATTGGAACTTGAATTCCCACTAGTCTCTACACTGGAAATCTCCATCCTGGAAAACTCTACTCCCAAGACACTCTATATAAAGCATGCCTTCTGCTAAGTGTTTTGCTGCTTTGGTCCTGAGCAGCGGCAGCCAATCTCTTATGACTTTCCCAGTAAATCTCTTGTGTAAGGTATGTTATATGGTGTGACTTTGAAACCAACTGCAAGGATACATTTTCCTTTTGAGGTCCAACACTTGTACTGGAAAAACCTTTCCCCTCAGAGCTCTAACAATGAGCTCATTATATGTGTCCTTTCCCATAATGTGTTTTCTTCTAATGATATGCATGACTCATTATGCATAGCCACATGGTGATGAGTAGGGTATTTTCACTAAAAGTTCACAGTTTGCCTTATCAGACATGTTCCAGACCGTGCCTGTATCAGGCTGCCAAGAGAATTATTAGAAAGGTGTATGTATAGTCCAAGATAAGTGTTGTCCCAGGTTACTGAACTATTCTCCTGCATGTAGGAGAGCAGCTAGGTAAGAATGATTGTCATAGACATAAAAATTCTGAGAATTTCTGCAGAACATGTCTTAACATAAAGTGAGCTGAGAAAAAATATGCAGGAGCCTCAAAGCAAAAGAGGTGGATATGCAGGACCATTTACCACGTCAAGAAAGACTTGGGGAAGTATCCACTGTCATCCTCCATGTGCACAACTGTGTGTTAATGTTCCCTCACCTTCCTGTGTCCTCCCCCCATTTATCTTAGACTCCCCAGTGCCTACTGATGATTTAGCATTTACTTCTGTGAATCAGTTACTGACCACTCACTTCTGTAGTTCCTGAACATCCCTCCTCACGAGAGAATGCACTGTGGGGGAATTCTCCATGTGCTGTCAGACCCCACACAATGAGGAGTTCCTCCAGTAAAACACTGTAGTTCAAATTCCATTTTCAGATAAAACCCACTCATTAAAAAATAAGGGTGTGTTTTATGACCATAGTAAGACTAGAAGAAATACCCTATATTAGAAACCCCTATACCTCATGGTAGCAAATGCCTCTCGGTGCATTGGTACAGGTGATAGCCTCTGTTACGATATGTCTTGACTCGAAATATTACCTGATGGTACACAAATGCCATTTGTGCATGTCCAGCACTACAGGTAAGTGACCATGCTACACTTGCAGTTGTTGGCATGCCGGCAGCAGCACAAGCACATGGCCAACAGACTAGATGTCCTTACAGTGTCCCTTGCTCACTAAGCCCAGTGGACTTTACCAGCTGGCTGGGACTTTAAACAATGTTTTCCTAATTGAGATTATGGCCTTTTTGGCAGCTCCCCAAAGGAAGGAGGTTACTGCTTGATGATTTATTTATTTTTTTTTTTTAGAAAAGAGAATAGGAACTTGGCCTTCTAGCAAGCACAATGCAGATGATATAAGGAGGGTGGTTTTCCAGGGTTAAGGATCATGGAAAACTACTAAAGGATAAAACCAAGTAAAGTGCAGTAATTGACCAGAAAGGAAGAACATAATTGTGTTTGCTCCATGCTCAAAGTGGAGTGAGAATAGAATAGAGGGTACGAATTTTCTAGTCCTGTGATGTGCAATAGTGCATGCCTGCAATGCCAGCAGTAAAGAGGCAGACGAAGAGGTTCAGCATAAGCTAGAGGCTAGCCTGATCTACATAGCTAGTCCCAAGCCAGCTGGAGTTACACAAAAAGAACAATCATATACCTTGCCTTATGCACAGGTTTGTAGATTCATAAACTACCAAACACAAATTCAGGGTGCAACACGAGTTATACCACAGTGGCATGCAGTGACTTAATGACATCAGAGGTCATGTGAGAGCCACGTCTCTTGAACATGTACTCCACTAACCGTTTCTGTTTTCTCTTGCTTCCTATACTCTCTATGGTCACGACAGTGATCTCTTGCATACTGTGGACCTGTGCCTTCTTCTCAGCAGCTGCTTGGACCATACCCCATAGGCCTGGCTTCTTATGGATAAGTATAAAGGACCTCTCAGGGTAAGGAGTCTACAAGGGAGTGAGGATTCAAAACACTGAATAGTCACGTGGCTCTGAAATCTCTGAGCAATGTCCAAAGGAAAGCTTTAAAGATGTAGTAAAAAAATATGTTCCAGAAGAGTCTAACTCTAATTTTTCACTCTAGCCTATGTGCACTTTCATAAATCACTTAAAATGGCTATCCCTGTGTTTTTCTAGAAAAATGGGGACATGAGAACAGATCTGTTTTACAAAGTTATAAATTTTTCTGAGCTTTATTTTAGCTACACAACTCAAATTTTGATAGTCTCTTTTCTTTTTTATTTAAAGCAAACAATCTGTAATTCTTATTTATACTTTGAAATATTTCTACATGTGTGCAATGTATTGTGATCATATCCATCCTCCATCCTCCATCCCATGGCTCCAATTCCTTTCCAATCCCCACATGTCTGCTTTCAATCTTTATATCATGTTCTTTTTTTTTACAACACTACAAGTATCACCCAGAGTTACATGGGTATGAAGCAATCCTCTGAAGTGTGGTCAGGTGCATCATTAAAGAAAATCACTGCTTTTTCCAAAAGCCATCGACCACCAATAGCTCTCCACCTAGGAGTGGAACCTTGGTGAGCTTCGTTCATATTCAAGCTTGAATGTTGAGTGGCTTGAAGACCGTTGCTGTTGTGATTTTGTAAATGCAACATCTTTGTGTGTCCAAAAGAAACTGTTTTTGTAGCAGTCGTCCCAGTCCTCTTGCTCTGAAAATCCTATTGCCCCGTGTTCAGCAATACTCGTGAGCCTTGGAAGTAAGAAGGTGTGATATTGTTGTGCCATCGAGGGCTGAACACCCCACAGACACTTGTTCTCTGCGCATTAACATCAACCACTGCAAAACGAAGCGTCTCTGATAAGGCTTCAAACTCATCTAATCTTGAAGTATGCAGATAAGGATTTAAAAGGTAGTTTGGCACTGTGTCAATTTAAAAAAGATGAGTTCTCCCATAGGGCCTATGACCTCCTAGCCATGGATTCTGAGCTCGATTCACATGAGGTTCTTTCTACAGAGTGGGCTACCACAACTGTTTCCTGAAACACCGACTTCTGATTTCCGACCTCAGCAATACGATCATGCAGCCAACCAGAACAGTGCTTCTGTGAACGAAAATCCAGACCCTGGTTCATCTCCCCCGAGAAACCATGGTTCTGCCCGCTCCCCGATGTCTGAAAAACCTTCATCGACACTGTTTTGTTTTGTGGCAGCTTACGCTGAGACAGGAAATCCAATCTCCATTATTCTTGACCATTTTGAAACTATTGTTAGGACAGAATTCTCTTTTTTGAATTAAATCTTTCCCATGAATGAAACAACGAAGGACAAATGTGAGAATTTCAGGGACGGCTGCATTTAAATTCACGCTACTGGAAACAATCCTTTTTATCATTCGTGGTATCTTTGCGGATCGTTCATGGACACACAGTTTAAAATCATTGTCTGAATCAGTCTCTGTAACGCTATCCGAGAAAAGGAGTAAAATACCCTTAGGGGTACTAGACAAAGCACTTGGCTTTGCACTTTTTTCAATAGACATTTTTTTATTCAAATGATTTTCATTGCTATTGTTTACTTATTTGCTTAACATCCTGCTCACTGCCTACTCCCAGTCACCCCCACCACAGTTCTTCCCCCACTCCCCTCTCCTTCTCCTCTAAGCAGGTGTCCCCACACACAGGTCTCCCCTACCCTAGCACCACAAGTCTCTGTGAGGCTAGACCTGTCCTCTCTCACTGAGGCCAGGCAAGGCAGCCCAGCTAGAGGCTCATAGTCCACAGATAGCCTTTTGGGATAGACCACATTCCAGTTCTTCAGAATCCACATGAAGACCAAGTTGCACATCTGCTGCATGTGTGTGGGGAGACCTAGGTCTAGCCTGTGTGTGCTCTTTGGTTGGGGGTTGTCTCTGAGAGCCCCAGGGCTCCAGGTTAGTTCACTCTCACACAGAGTTCCTATCCCCTTCTGGGCCCACAATCCTTTCTCCTATTCTTCCATAAGAGACCCCAGGCTTGATCCACTGTGGCTGTGGGTGTCTACATCTGTCTGAGCTACCTGCTGGGTGGAGCGTCACAGAGGACAGCTACGCTAGACTCCTGTCATGCTTGTCCTTTTGGGACTGGATTACCTCACTCAGGATGACATTCTCAAGCTCCATCCGTTTGCCTGCAAAATTCTTGATGTCTTTGTTTTTAATAGCTGTATGGTATTCATTGTGTAGACGTACCACATTTTCTTTTTCATTCTTTAGTCAAGGGACATCTAGGTTGTTTCCAGTTTCTGGCTATTATGAATAAAGCTGCTATGAACAAAATTGAGCAAGTGTCCTTAGGAGATGGTGGGACACCTTTTGGGTATATGCCCAGGAGTAATATATCTGCGTCTTGAGGTAGAACTATTCCCAGTTTTCTGAGAAATCACCAAATTGATTCCAAAGTTATTATACAAGCTTACTCTACTACTGGAAATGGAGGAATGTTCCTGAATGTGCTATCATGTCAGTTCTTGGTCTTAGCCATTCTGACTTATGTAAGACAGAATCTCAGAGTTGTTCTGATTTGCATTTCCATGATATCTAAGGGCTTTGGACAAATTTTAAGTGCTTCTTAGCCATTATCTGTTATATATATTGTGTTATTCTTTTCTAACTGATTAGTTTCAACCCAGATTTTGATTATTTTCTGCCTTCTATACCTCTTTGGTGTGCTTGTTTCTTTTTTGTCTAGAGCTTGCGGGTGTATTTTTAAATTGTGTGTATAGGTTGAGAACTTTCTAACTTCTTTATGGAGGCACTTAGTACTATGACTTTCCTTTTAGAATTACTTTCATTGTGTCCCATAAATTTGGGTATGGTGTGCCTTTATTTTCATTGCATTCTAGAAAGTCTTTAACTTCTTTATTTCATCCCTGATCATCGAGTAGAAGAGTTTTTGATTTCCATGAATGGGTAGGCTTTCTGGTGCTTCTGTTGTTGTTTTAATCCATGGCATTCTGATAAAATATAAGGCATTAATTTGATTTTCTTTTATCTGTAAAGGCTTGCTTTGTGTCTGATTATATGGTAAATTTTGAGAAGGATCCATGAGGTGTTGAGAAGGTATATCCTTTTGTCTTTGGGTAAAATATTCTGTAAATGTTAGGTAAATTTCATTCATGATGTCTGTTGGTTTCATTAGTTCTCTGTTTAATTTCTGTCTAGATGACCTGTTAATTGGTAAGAGTTGGGTGTTGAAGTCTCCCATTATTAATGTGTGGGGACTGATGTACTATTTAAGCTTCAACAATGTTACTTTTACAAATGTGTGTGCCCTTGTGTTTGGGGCATAGATGTTCAAAATTGAGATATCATCATGGCAGATTTTCATATTGATAAGTATGAAGTGTCCTTCCCCGTCTTTTTTGATTAATTTTGTTGAAATATATATTTTATTAAATATTAGAATGGTTACTACAGCTTGTTGTGTGGGTCCATTTGCTTGGAAAAAGTTTTTCCAGCCCTTTACTCTTGGGAAATGTTGATCTTTATTGTTGAAGTTGTGTTTCTTGTTTGCTACAGAATGATGGATCCTGTTTTCACATCCATTCTATAGCCTGTCTTTTTTATTGGAGAGTTGAGTCCATTGATATTGAGAGATATTAATGACCAGTAACTATTAGCTCTTATTATTTTGGTGTTGGTGCTTTTAGAGTGTGTGTGTGTGTGTGTGTGTGTGTGTGTGTGTGTGTGCACCTGCGCACATGTCCATAAATGTTTCCCTTGTTTTTGCTGGAGAAGAATTACATATTTCTTATGTTTTCTTAGATGTTGTTATCCTCCTCAGGTTGGAATTTTCCTTCTAGTATTTTTTGTAAGGCTGGATTGTTAGAGGTATTGTTTGAATTTGACTTGTCTTGAAATATTTTGTTTTCTCTATCTATGGTGATTGAGTTTTACTAGGTATAATAGGCTAGGTTGGGATCTGTGGTATTTTACAGGATGCAAGACATCCGTCTAGACCTTTCTAGCATGTAGAGTCTCTGTTGAGAAATCAGGTATAATTCTGATAAGTCTGGCTTTGTATGACCTTATTCATTTGCTGCTTTTAATATTCTTTATTTATTCTGTATATTTTGTGTTTCATTATTATATGGCAGAATAATTTTCTCTTCTGGTACAGTCTTACTGGTGTTCTATAAACTTCTTGTATGCTTACAGGCATGTATTTCTTTAGGTTGGGAAAGTTTTCTTCTATGATTTTGTTCAGAATATTTTCTGGCTCTCTGTACCCAAATCCCGTGGACTCTCAGAAGTACAGACAATCCAGAGAGCTCAGGAAAGACCACCAATTCTGCTCACATTCCTGGCCTAAGAAGAACCTGCCTAGTACCCTCTGGATGTAGGAACATAGGAGTAGTCAGGGGCAGGAACCTTCTGGTTTCTGCCTGCACCCAGAGATGAAACAGTCCCACAGCATTCTATACCCAAATCTCATTGGGGAGAAAGCTGGACTCTCAGAAGTACAGACAATCGTAAGAGCTCAGACAAGACAAATACTTCTGCTCACATTCATGGCCCAAGAGGAAGCCACATAGTGCTCTCTGTGCCCTCTAGGTACAGTAACCTAGTAGCAGTCAGGGGTAGGACCCTTCTGGTTTCTGCCTGCGACCAGAACTGAAAACCAGTCAGCAGGAGCACTGACAAACGTGACAGCAGAGGTAAGATCAACTATTCTGCTCCAAGTGACCCACTGGGAGGCTTCAGGACACACAAACCCAGGGGCAGTCTGGGACAGGACACTTCTAGTTTCTGCATGCACCTGGAGCTGACCCAGTCCCACAGCTCTTTGCTCCCAGATCCTGCTGAAAGAAAACAGGTCTACAGGAATGCTGACACAGGCTTAGAGGAGGGTCAAGCCACTGTTTAGAGACAGCAAGACAAGCTAACAACAGAGACAACCTGATGGTAAGGGGCAAGCACAGGAACCTAAGCAAAAGAAACCAAGATGACATGGTATCATCAGAGCCCAGTTCTCCCACCAAAGAAAATATTGGATATCTAAACACACTGGAAAAGCAATATATAGATTTAAAATCACATCTCATGATGATGGTAGAGGACTTAAGAAGGACATAAATAACTCCTTTAAGGAAATGCAGTACAACACAGGTAAACAAGTAGAAGCCCTTAAAGAGGAAAACACAAAATCCCTTAAAGAATTACAGGAAAACATAACCAAACAGGTAAAGGAATTTAACAAAACCATCCAGGATTTAAAAATGGAAATAGAAACAATAAGAAATCACAAAGGGAGACAACTCTGGAGATAGAAAACTTAGGAGTCAAAGACACAAGCATTACCAACAGAATACAAGAGATAGAAGAGAGAATCTCAGGAGCAGAAGGTACAATAGAAAACATTGAAAAAAAACATCAAAGAGAATATGAAACTCAAGAAGCTCAAAATATCAAAGAAATCCAGGACACAATGAGAAAATCAAACCTAAGCGTAATAGGTATAGAAGAGAGCAAAGACTCCCAACTTAAAGGACCAGTAAATATCTTCAACAAAAGTATAGAAGAAAACTTCCCTAACCTAAAGAAAGGAATGTCCAAAAACATACAAGAGCCTACAGAACTCCAGATAGACTGGGCCAAAAAAGAAATCTCTCTCTTCACATAATAGTGAAAACAGCAAATGCATAAGACAAAGAAAGAATACTAAAAGCAGTCAGGGGAAAAGGTCAAGTAACATATAAAGGCAGACATATCAGAATTACACAAAACTTCTCACCAGACACTATGAAAGATAGAAGATCATGGGCAGATGTCATACAGACACTAAGAGAATACAAATTTCAGCCCAGGTTACTATATTAAGCAAAAATCTCAATTAACAGATGGAGAAACCAAGATATTCCATGACAAAACCAAATTTACACAATATCTTTTGACAAATCCGACCATTCAGAGGCTAATAGATGGAAAACTCCAACATAAGGAGGGAAACTCTATCCTAGTAAAAGCAAGAAATTAATCTTAATCTCCTTGTAACAAACCCAAAAGAAGAGAGCCACACATACATAATTCCACCTCTAACAACAAAAATAACAGGAAACATCACTATTCCCTAATATCTCTTAACATCAATGGACTCAATTCCCCAATAAAAAGACATAGACAAACAGTCTGGATATGTAAAGAGGACCCAGCATTTTGCTGCATACAGGAAACACACCTCAGTGACAAAGGCAGACACTACCTTAGAGTAAAAGGCTAGAAAACAACTTTCCAAGCAAGTGGTCCCAAGAAACAGTATGGAGTAGCCATTCTAATAAAGAATAAAATTAACTTTCAACCAAAAGTTATCAAAAAAGATAAGGAAGGACACTTCATATTCATCAAACATAAAATTCACCAAGATGAACTCTGCACTTGGATGCACTCAGAGCTATGAGTTTTCCTCTTAGCACTGCTTTCATTGTATCCCATAAGTTTGGGTATGTTGTGCCTTCGTTTTCATTAAATTCAGAAAAGGCTTTAATTTCTTTCTTTGTTTCTTCCTTGTCCAAGTTATCATTGCATTTAGAGCACTGTTCAGCTTCCGTGTGTATGTGGGCTATTGAAGACCAGCATCAGTCTCTGGTGATCTCACAGGACGCATGAGATCATTTCAATCTTTTGTATCTGTTGAGGCCTGCTTTGTGACCGATTACATGGTCAATTTGGGAGAAGGTACCATGGGGTGCTGACAAGAAGGTAATTCTTTTAGGATGAAATGTTCTATAGATATCTGTTAAATCCATTTGGTTCATAACTCAGCTTTGGTTGTGTTAGGATATACAGTATAGGGTAGCTGTGCCCTGAGGGTGTCATATTGCCCTGGCTTTTGTTGATTGTGTTCTTTCCAGGACTTTTAGCTATCAGGATGACTTTGGTCCCTGAATGTTCCTGTGTAGTAGGTATTGGAAGGAGGGTTAACCTCAATGGTTTTAGTGTGGCAGACCTGCGATGGGTATCCTTCGACTGTATGGTTCCAGATCTGCAGGTCTGTATGATTCAGATCCAGTGAAGGTGGGCAGAGAGGGAGTGGGAGAATGGAGATTACCTTAGGCTAGCAGGCTGCTCATAGCAGCTAGGCTTGCTCTAGAGGACTCAGCATCTAGGGAAGATGGGTGACAGAAGGGAAGCTTACATCTCAGTACACTTTAATTTTCTACTTTGGCAATTTTTTAACATAGAAAATATAGTAGAATCATATTATCTTTAAATATTTTAGGGATATAGAGAGATGGTTCAGCAGCAAAAACCACTTGTTACTTTTATAGAAGACAGGAGTTCAATTTCTGTAACCCACAGGAGCTTCACAAACATCTGTAACTCCAATTCTAGATAACCAATTATCTTCTTCTGGCTTCCATACATAGACATGGTGCACAGACATCCAGGAAGGCAAAACATCCATACACATAAAATAAAAAAAATTAATCTTTAAAATTCAAACATTTTTAATTGATACAAACGTATACATGTAGGTTAAAGTATGATTGTTATTATTTTCCTCAATAAAAACTCCTGTCAAAATGGTTTGAAGACCTCTGCACTAGATTAGAGGTTAGCAGAAAACAGTCCTTTCCCTCTGCTTGCCAACCACCATAATATGGAGTAGACTTGCTCTGCCACTTGTCCCCTGCCGTAATGGTGTGCCTTGCCATGAACCCATAATCAATCAATGGCCTGGAAGATGTAACTGCTAAAAGATTTCATCCAGTGAAAACAAGAAGATTTGTAGACAGTGTTGTAGGACTTATCTAGGTTGTCTGTATGCCGATCACCGAGAAGGTTTTTAGTCACCTTAATATGCATAAATCAGTTGCTCTTTAACAAGGGAGGAAGGTCCAATGAACAGGAAATAAAAAGATTCAAAAGAAATTATTATTACTTCTCTACTTGACACAAAAACTAAGAATCCCATAGCATTGTTCAAAACTAAATTCATAAGAGATGTTTGAGTCCTGATGGAGAACATCTATGAATGAAATGAAAAAAATCAATATAGATAATAATCAAATCTTGCTGTGCTCAAGACGGGTACTAAAGTAAAATATGGAATCCATGACTGTGGAAAATCCTTTGTGTTTCATTCATTCCTTAAGAATACACTAAACCATATGCGGAAAGCAAACCTCCTCAGTATAATGAATGTAGGAAAGTCTTCCATTTTCCTACTTCTGTCTAGGACGCTCTGCCCGTGGACATTCCCACTGAAGAAAAGCTCTATGAAGTCAGGCCACGTTTCAAAGCTTTTGGCCATTCTTTCTTTTTCAGGGCATTTGTGAAGATTTACAATGGGAAAGCAAACTATGAAGGTTCAGAAACGTTGAGAAGCCTTTGATAGCTCTTTATATCACAAAGAACAAGGAGGCATCCATGGTAGAGATTAAATTTATGAAGTAAGGAATATGGGAAGGCCTTTATTTTTCTCTCTGTGACTTTAAAAAAATACACGAAGAGTCACACTATAGAGACAACATATGATTATAAAAAGTGTGGAAAGGCCTTCATTGCACCTTCAAAACCCACTTTAATGTGTGAGAAAACATATTGACAGGAAATTCTATAAATGGAAGGACTGTTGGAAAGCTTACAGTCGCCCGTCTGCCTTAAATTTATTTGAGAGAACACTGAAGAGATACCCCATGACTATTTGCTACATTTAAAAGCTCTACACCTCCGTCCCTGAGTAGACGTATGAAAAACATCAAAGCATACAGAAACCCTACCGTATACGCAGTTTGGGGAGTCCTGCATATGTCCCTCATCCTTTAATGGACTGCGAGGGAGCATACTGGAAAAATATAATGAATGTAGGGATGGAGGAAGGTTTCTAGATTTTCGTCATCCTTCATTGCATGAATAAAAATTCATAGAGTGGATGTGGATGTAGCTCAAAAGTAGTGTGCTTGCTTTGCGTGTATGGGACTCTAGGTTCAGTACTCAGCACAAAAACAAAATAAACAAACGAGCAAAAAAAGCCTAGATTTAATAGGAGAGAGGAACCGTATGAGTGAAAGAAATATGGAATACTTGTATTTTTTTCCCTCAGCCCCCCCATGTCCACATAAAAGCATATACTAAGAGAAATTCCCATTGGTTTGACGGCATTTTCGCATTCCTTAATGTATATACAAGAGGAAACACTTTTGAATATCTGGGGGCTGGAGAGATGGCTCAGTGGTTAAGAGAACTGACTGCTTTTCCAGAGGTCCTGAGTTCAAATCCCAGCAACCACATGGTGGCTCACAACCATCTGTAATGAGACCTGATGCCCTCTTCTGGTGTCTCTGAAGACAGTCACAATGTACTCACATACATAAAATAAATAGATAAATCTTTTTTTAAAAAGAGCATCTTGAATATCTGGAACATGGAAAAACCCTTCAGTTCCTCATTTTTTCCCCCAAGACATATGAGAAATCACGCTGAAGAAAAACACTATAGGGAATGTGGTACAGCATTCATTTCTCTATGTTCCTTCCAAAGGCCTGTGAGGATTTGCATAAGTGCAAAAAACATGAAACATCTGGAAGACTTTCTCTAATTTTAGACACCATGTGAAATCTCATAGTAAGTATACACCCTATAACTGTGGTAGAGTAGGAAACTGGCGTTCACTCATTAGAAGACATATGGAAACCTAAGCCAAACTCTGTGTGTGCAAAGCAAGTTGTAAAGTTATCTCATATCACCTACTGTTTATCAGAAAATTCACACTAGACATAGAATCATCATCTTACCATTTTAAAGATAAAGTATTTTATATGATCATATCTCTGTCTAAAGCAATTCTCTCAGTTTTTGTAACATGAAATCATGTCCGAATAAAATTTTATTTGTAAAAGCAAGCAGCAGATCGACAATGGCCTGCAAGCATAGTCTGTTGGACTCTGGTCTAGGTGACTTCTGAAGATATTTTTCATAAGAGGATCTTCCATTCAACCTCAGTCTATAAATGACAAAAGAATAGAGTAGAACAGTTTTCTATCTCTACCTGATACCTATTCTTTAGCAGTTTCTGATTGTTAGCTTTAATTGTAAACTTGACCCAACCTAAAATCATGTGAGAACTTCAGTAAAAGATTGTCTACATTGGGTGAGACTGTGAGTATGGTTATTCTATATTAAATGGGTTAATTAATATCTGAAGACTTAGCCCAGTTTGGGCAGCACCGTTCCCTACACATGGGATCCTGAACTGTATAGAAGTAGAGAAATCAAGTTGAGCAGATTTGGAAAGCATAGCATGCACGAATACACTAATTTCTCTCTGCTCTTGACTATAGATACGACATGTTTAGCTGTTTGAACTTTTTGTCTTGACTTCCCCATAATCATGGACCATTGCCTGCAATTATAAAGCAAATAAACCCTTTCTCTCCTAAGTTATTTTTGTCAAAATAATTTACCACAGCATCAGAAATAAAACTAGAACAGGGTTCATATAATCTGTGCACCTTAATCCTAGCCTTCTTCCCATATACACATATCCCTCTTTCATTGGAATCCAACACACAGCAGATATAAAATAAAATAAAACAAAGTACCTATTCAAATGTCAGAGTCGTTAAAAATTCAGGCACTGGAATAAAATGGATAAAAATCGTAGTTTCACTGTGGAGAAGCAGCTTCTGTCTTATTATTCCTCTGATTCCCCCATATCTATCATCTGTCAAGCAGGGATTGTAACAGCTATTTAACATCAAAATTGACACACAGCATGTGCTTAGTAAATGTTGAATTATTTTTAAAGTCTCTTCTCTGGGCTCTTTTGCTTTCCAAAACAAAACCTGAAAGAACAAAGAGAAAAAGAAAAATGACGAAGAGAGAGAAAAAGGGAAAGAAGGGGGAGGAAAAGGAGAATGCGAGAATATGATATTTGTGTGTGTGTGTGTGCATGTGCATGTGCATGTGTGTAAGTGTATGTGTGTGTGAATGTGTTTGTGTGTGTATGTCTGTGTCTGTGTGAGTGTATGTGTATGTATGTGAGTGTGTCTGTGTATTTGTGTAAGTGTATGTGTGTGTGAATGTGTTTGTGTGTGTATGTCTGTGTCCGTGTGAGTGTGAGTGTATGTCTATGTATGTGAGTGTGTCTGTGTATTTGTGTATGTGTGTCTGTGTGTGTGTGAGTGTGTATGTGTGCATGTGCCAGGGGACATAGAGCTTAAAAGAGTTAAGTAGCCTGTCTAATATTACCAGGTAAACAGTGGGAAAAATGAGAATCCACTGCAGATCTGTGTGACTTCTCAATGTAAACTTGGGGTTCAACTTCTTCATGTATAAAATCAATTTAGGATTCACAGGTCGAGGGCCTTGTGGAGAAACAAATGAGATCTTATCTACATGGTACCTGATTCAAGACAGGGACTCAGGCCCAATCAGTTTCTCATGGAGGCAACCATGTTGTCCTGGAGGAGGTGTGTTTTGAAAAGGATAGCTCAAACTCAGCTCGTTGTGAGTCCAAAGCCATTATGTCTGTCTCCATGTGAAATCATGGTCCTCTGAGTAAAGCAGCCACCGTATTCACGGGGTGTGTGAGTGCAGGGTGCGTGCTCTGTCTTCTTGCAAGAGATCACCAGGATCATCACCTTTTGCTAATTCTTCATAGAAGGAAGAGGCAGGGAGTCCCATTGGCTCTGACATGATTTCTCTCCCTGAGTGCTAATTGCCTTGGGCTTTCAGATAATAGAGTACATAAGCCTGTGAAAGTTAACAGACATGAGCTTTGCCTGTGCGGTTATGGGGAAATCCATCACCTGTGAAGGATGAAGACTTTCTATTGTAACTTCTTTGGAATGAAGACTTTCTATTGTAACCTCTTTGGAATGAAGACTTTCTATTGCAGCTCCTTTGGGGCCACCCATGCTATTGCAGGCAGCACCCCACTCCCACTCTGCAATCCCAAATTTATCAATTTCCAAGGCAAATTTTGGTGGAATTTAAGTTTGGTTTGTCACTGTCATTAGGAGAAGGAGGTAGGTGGCGGTTACATCTTCTCAGGGAAGGAATTTGCACAATACTCTAGTAATTCGCTGTGGTCAAGCTTCTGCAGGGCATCATGCATGGTGAACTCTATGGTCTCAGAAACATGGGCCTTCCTCCTTCTCCAGGGTCACTCAGTGGACAAAGAAACATGCACTTCCGCTCTTGGAGCAAATGATTAGCGCTGCACACATGCTGGATACCCTGGCTTACCTGTTTCGCATGATGGCCTCACAAACAGAGAGCCGTGCCTTGGTAGAGGAGCCATAAGTACTTTTCTGCTTGAATTAGCAGAGAAATGATTATCCAGAATGGTGAAAAAAATCTTCAAAAGATATTACGTTAAAAATGAAGAGAGAGGGAGGGGGAGAAGGGAGAGGGGAGAGAAAGAGAGACAGAGACAGAGAGAGACAGAGAGACAGAACATGTGAACATGTATGGCAAACTAGGGACACTGGCATTCCTCCCTGACCTGTGAGGCAAGTTAATGAGAAGCAGCCGAGCAGACAGCCCTGCACAGCCCGGGGCTGGTCAAGACAAAAGAGAAACTCCCACCTTGGGAGCTGAGTCACAGCTTGGCAGCTCTGAAATGAGAAAGACTGGGGCCAAGTGAATTCAACACACCTGTTTAGGCTAAATAGCCAAACAATGATAATGTGATATTTAAGCACTGGCTGCAGTCGTCTTATCAGCTGTGCCAGCTTGGAAGGAAGAAGACTCCACAATGGAAAGGCCATGGATGTGCCTTCAGACAGGAGCACACGGGCAGAAACAGCCAGGTTTCCTTTAAATACACTCTGCAAGCCAATGGAACCCACCAAAGGCACGGAAGGTTTACATAATCAGCCCCTATCTTACTTTTCTGTATAGGAAAATTGCTCCATTCAGACTGAGAATTACTTGTACTTGCAACATCTAATTGGGTGCAGTTACCACAGCAGACACTGCCCCTTCCTTTGTGGTAGAAATGGTAATAAAATGATCAATTGACAATATTTATTTTTTATTGGTTATTTTATTTATTTACATTTCAAATGTTAGCCCTCTTTCTCCTTTCCCCTCCACAAGCCCCCTATTCTGACAATATTTCTAGATATTTGCTATTTGTGAAAGAGTTGTTCAAGCACATTATATGTATCATTCATTTTGTCGCCAAAAGAGGTTCAATTGCCTCTTACAGAAATAGGGAAACAACTTTAGAATGTTCATGGCAGGTCCACGGTCATATTCATAAGGGCTGCAGCCAAGATTCAGATTCATACCTTTAGACCACACAGGAAAGATCCATCCTCCTATAAAAACAAAACAAAAGCAAGATGCCAATGGCAGCTGTTTTTGTTCACGGAAATAAAAAGGAGTTTAACTTCTGTCAGTGTGTGCTTCAAAACTTTCTACGACGTATGTACAATTACGTTTGATATGAGAATTGACTTGGCTTTATATTTCTTAGTCTGCATTTGTTTACCACATCAGTTCAGGTGCACACCATGTGAAGGATCCAGTTTCTCATTCATAAAATGGGTATAGCCATTATTATTGTCAGAGGGAATGAAAATGGTTTCCATTAAGCATATCACACAATATTCTCACATAGCTGATACCCGAAGGTCCCTGTCTTCACTTTTGTTCTCTTCCCTCTGAAAATCCATGTGTTTTTAATGTCATAAACAATTAGATTGGAAGCTGCACACTGAGGTCTAAAATTTTCCTGCCCCAAGTAAGGTTCTGGAGGATGGCACTCCTTTGGGAGTTGGTAAACTGCGGGTTCCAGCCCAGCCTCCTTGAGATCCATGGTAGGAGACTGCGTGTAAGAGCTTCAGGTGATTCTCGTGGAGGTGGGAGCTGGAGAACCGTCTCCAGAGGGGGCGTTACTGAGGGAAGGAAAGCTGTGATCCAAATGCACTAAGAACATGTTAGAACGTTTATATAATCAAATAGTTATATTTAGGACTCATTTTGAATGTTTGATACTTATGCATGTTTTACAGTTAATTAGTATAAAGTAAGTGCATGTGTGTGTGTGTGTGTGTGTGTGTGTGCGCGCGCACGTACACACACACACACACACACATACACACATACACACACACACACACACACACACACACACACCCCACACACTCCAGCTCAAGGGACTATCCTGGATAGGAAAGAGTATCAGAATCTCAACCCAACTAGAAATCCCTTTCTGCTTCTCAAGGTTCTGAAAGCCAACTTCCAATAGCCCACAGAGTGGGGTAAATGAGTGACCCTTCCCTGGTACAGCATTGCTTGGGAATTCTTCACACTTGTGGTGTGTGTGCTATTTGCCATCTTTGGGAGGGAGCAGTGACGTCAGCATATGAGAAATTAGTGAGCCAGCCCATAATCCATCCTGTATCTCACTCCGTGTCCCTCTACCAGTGTGTTACCGATCGCTGAGAACATTAAAAAGTTTATCCTTTACATGTTCTATCCTCTTGCCTGCCTATCCTGGAGTACTGTTACTCTATTCCTCAGACAAAACAGAAAATCTGGCACACTCCAGTTCAACTCACCCAGGGGCTACCTTCATATGTTACTGGGGCTGGACAGCAAGGTGCTGACAGGGAGAGAGGGCATAGACATAGCCTCAAGAGTATGTGTTGCTCCTGCAGAGAAGCTGGGCTGAATTCCCAGCCCCCACATGGTAGCTTACAGCCATCTGTAACTCCAGTTCCAGGAAATCTGACGCTTGTATGAGGTACACGTATATGCATGAATGCAAAACATTCATACACATAAAATTAAATAAAATAAAAAACACCCAGACCCCGTGGGAAAGAGACCTCACCGCCTGGTCAGGTGGGCACTCCTGAGGCTGCAGAGCGGAAGAGACCACCAACACTGCCCACCCCTGCCCACATCCCTGGCCCAAGAGGAAACTGTATAAGGCCTCTGGGCTCCCGTGGGGGAGGGCCCAGGAGCAGCAGGACCCCTGCCTGAGACACAGCCGGAACCTGAAGGAAACAGACCGGATAAACAGTTCTCTGCACCCAAATCCCGTGGGAGGGAGAGCTAAACCTTCAGAGAGGCAGACAAGCCTGGGAAAACAGAAGAGACTGCTCTCTGCACACACATCTCGGACGCCAGAGGAAAACACCAAAGGCCATCTGGAACCCTGGTGCACTGAAGCTCCCGGAAGGGGCGGCACAGGTCTTCCTGGTTGCTGCCGCTGCAGAGAGCCCCTGGGCAGCACCCCACGAGCGAACTTGAGCCTCGGGACCACAGGTAAGACCAAATTTTCTACTGCAAGAAAGCTGCCTGGTGAACTCAAGACACAGGCCCACAGGAACAGCTGAAGACCTGTAGAGAGGAAAAACTACACGCCCGAAAGCAGAACACTCTGTCCCCATAACTGACTGAAAGAGAGGAAAACAGGTCTACAGCACTCCTGACACACAGGCTTATAGGACAGTCTAGCCACTGTCAGAAATAGCAGAACACAGTAACACTAGATTTAATCTGATGGCGACAGGCAAGCACAGGAACCCAAGCAACAGAAACCAAGACTACATGGCATCATCTGAGCCCAATTCTCCCACCAAAACAAACATGGAATATCCAAACACACCAGAAAAGCAAGATCTAGTTTCAAAATCATATTTGATCATGATGCTGGAGGACTTCAAGAAAGACGTGAAGAACTCCCTTAGGGAAACACAGGAAAACATGAATAAACAAGTAGAAGCCTACAGAGAGGAATCGAAAAAAATCCCTGAAAGAATTCCAGGAAAACACAATCAAACAGTTGAAGGAATTAAAAATGGAAATAGAAGCAATCAAGAAAGAACACATGGAAACAACCCTGGATATAGAAAACCAAAAGAAGAGACAAGGAACTGTAGATACAAGCTTCACCAACAGAATACAAGAGATGGAAGAGAGAATCTCAGGAGCAGAAGATTCCATAGAAATCATTGACTCAACTGTCAAAGATAATGTAAAGCGGAAAAAGCTACTGGTCCAAAACATACAGGAAATCCAGGACTCAATGAGAAGATCAAACCTAAGGATAATAGGTATAGAAGAGAGTGAAGACTCCCAGCTCAAAGGACCAGTAAATATCTTCAACAAAATCATGGAAGAAAACTTCCCTAATCTAAAAAAAGAGATACCCATAGGCGTACAAGAAGCCTACAGAACTCCAAATAGATTGGACCAGAAAAGAAACACCTCCCGTCACATAATGGTCAAAACACCAAACGCACAAAATAAAGAAAGAATATTAAAAGCAGTAAGGGAAAAAGGTCAAGTAACATATAAAGGCAGACCTATCAGAATCACACCAGACTTCTCGCCAGAAACTATGAAGGCCAGAAGATCCTGGACTGATGTCATACAGACCTAAGAGAACACAAATGCCAGCCCAGGTTACTGTATCCTGCAAAACTCTCAGTTAACATAGATGGAGAAACCAAGATATTCCATGACAAAACCAAATTTACACAATATCTTTCTACAAATCCAGCACTACAAAGGATAATAAATGGTAAAGCCCAACATAAGGAGGCAAGCTATACCCTAGAAGAAGCAAGAAACTAATCGTCTTGGCAACAAAACAAAGAGAATGAAAGCACACAAACATAACCTCACATCCAAATATGAATATAACGGGAAGCAATAATCACTATTCCTTAATATCTCTCAACATCAATGGCCTCAACTCCCCAATAAAAAGACATAGATTAACAAACTGGATACGCAACGAGGACCCTGCATTCTGCTGCCTACAGGAAACACACTTCAGAGACAAAGACAGACATTACCTCAGAGTGAAAGGCTGGAAAACAATTTTCCAAGCAAATGGTCAGAAGAAGCAAGCTGGAGTAGCCATTCTAATATGAAATAAAATCAATTTTCAATTAAAAGTCATCAAAAGAGATAAGGAAGGACACTTCATATTCATCAAAGGAAAAATCCACCAAGATGAACTCTCAATGCTAAAAATCTATGCCGCAAATACAAGGGCACCTACATATGTAAAAGAAACCTTACTAAAGCTCAAAACACACATTGCACCTCACACAATAATAGTGGGAGATTTCAACACCCCACTCTCATCAATGGACAGATCATGGAAACAGAAATTAAACAGAGATGTAGACAGAATAAGAGAAGTAATGAGCCAAATGGACTTAACGGATATTTATAGAACATTCTATCCTAAAGCAAAAGGATATACCTTCTTCTCAGCTCCTCATGGTACTTTCTCCAAAATTGACCATATAATTGGTCAAAAAACGGGCCTCAACAGGTACAGAAAGATAGAAATAATCCCATGCGTGCTATCGGACCACCACGGCCTAAAACTGGTCTTCAATAACAATCAAAGAAGAATGCCCACATATACTTGGAAATTGAACAATGCTCTACTCAATGATAACCTGGTCAAGGAAGAAATAAAGAAAGAAATTAAAAACTTTTTAGAATTTAATGAAAATGAAGGTACAACATACCCAAACTTATGGGACACAATGAAAGCTGTGCTAAGAGGAAAACTCATAGCGCTGAGTGCCTGCAGAAAGAAACAGGAAAGAGCATATGTCAGCAGCTTGACAGCACACCTAAAAGCTCTAGAACAAAAAGAAGCAAATACACCCAGGAGGAGTAGAAGGCAGGAAATAATCAAACTCAGAGCGGAAATCAACCAAGTAGAAACAAAAAGGACCATAGAAAGAATCAACAGAACCAAAAGTTGGTTCTTTGAGAAAATCAACAAGATAGATAAACCCTTAGCCAGACTAACGAGAGGACACAGAGAGTGCGTCCAAATTAACAAAATCAGAAATGAAAAGGGAGACATAACAACAGATTCAGAGGAAATTCAAAAAATCATCAGATCTTACTATAAAAACCTATATTCAACAAAACTTGAAAATCTTCAGGAAATGGACAATTTCCTAGACAGATACCAGGTACCGAAGTTAAATCAGGAACAGATAAACCAGTTAAACAACCCCATAACTCCTAAGGAAATAGAAGCAGTCATTAAAGGTCTCCCAACCAAAAAGAGCCCAGGTCCAGACGGGTTTAGTGCAGAATTCTATCAAACCTTCATAGAAGACCTCATACCAATATTATCCAAACTATTCCACAAAATTGAAACAGATGGATCACTACCGAATACCTTCTACGAAGCCACAATTACTCTTATACCTAAACCACACAAAGACACAACAAAGAAGAAAACTTCAGACCAATTTCCCTTATGAATATCGACGCAAAAATACTCAACAAAATTCTGGCAAACCGAATCCAAGAGCACATCAAAACAATCATCCACCATGACCAAGTAGGCTTCATCCCAGGCATGCAGGGATGTTTTAATATATGGAAAACCATCAACGTGATCCATTATATAAACAAACCGAAGAACAAAACCACATGATCATTTCATTAGACGCTGAGAAAGCATTTGACATAATTCAACACCCCTTCATGATAAAAGTCCTGGAAAGAATAGGAATTCAAGGCCCATACCTGAACATAGTAAAAGCCATATACAGCAAACCAGTTGCTAACATTAAACTAAATGGAGAGAAACTTGAAGCAATCCCACTAAAATCAGGGACTAGACAAGGCTGCCCACTCTCTCCCTACTTATTCAATATAGTTCTTGAAGTTCTAGCCAGAGCAATCAGACAACAAAAGGAGTTCAAGTGGATACATATCGGAAAAGAAGAAGTCAAAATATCACTATTTGCAGATGATATGATAGTATATTTAAGCGATCCCAAAAGTTCCACCAGAGAACTACTAAAGCTGATAAAGAACTTCAGCAAAGTGGCTGGGTATAAAATTAACTCAAATAAATCAGTTGCCTTCCTCTATACAAAAGAGAAACAAGCCGAGAAAGAAATTAGGGAAACGACACCCTTCATAATAGACCCAAATAATATAAAGTACCTCGGTGTGACTTTAACCAAGCAAGTAAAAGATCTGTACAATATGAACTTCAAGACACTGAAGAAAGAAATTGAAGAAGACCTTAGAAGATGGAAAGATCTCCCATGCTCATGGATTGGCAGAATCAATATAGTAAAAATGGCCATTTTACCAAAAGCGATCTACAGATTCAATGCAATCCCCATCAAAATACCAATCCAATTCTTCAAAGAGTTAGACAGAACAATTTGCAAATTCATGTGGAATAACAAAAAACCCAGGATAGCTAAAGCTATCCTCAACAATAAAAGGACTTCAGGGGGAATCACTATCCCTGAACTCAAGCAGTATTACAGAGCAATAGTGATAAAAACTGCATGGTATTGGTACAGAGACAGACAGATAGACCAATGGAATAGAATTGAAGACCCAGAAATGAACCCACACACCTATGGTCACTTGATTTTTGACAAAGGAGCCAAAACCATCCAATGGAAAAAAGATAGCATTTTCAGCAAATGGTGCTGGTTCAACTGGAGGGCAACATGTAGAAGAATGCAGATCGATCCATCCTTATCACCCTGTACAAAGCTTAAGTCCAAGTGGATCAAGGACCTCCACATCAAACCAGACACACTCAAACTAATAGAAGAAAAACTAGGGAAGCATCTGGAACACATGGGCACTGGAAAAAATTTCCTGAACAAAACACCAATGGCTTATGCTCTAAGATCAAGAATCGACAAATGGGATCTCATAAAACTGCAAAGCTTCTGTAAGGCAAAGGACACTGTGGTTAGGACAAAACAGCAACCAACAGATTGGGAAAAGATCTTTACCAATCCTACAACAGATAGAGGCCTTATATCCAAAATATACAAAGAACTCAAGAAGTTAGACCGCAGGGAAACAAATAACCCTATTAAAAAATGGGGTTCAGAGCTAAACAAAGAATTCACAGCTGAGGAATGCCGAATGGCTGAGAAACACCTAAAGAAATGTTCAACATCTTTAGTCATAAGGGAAATGCAAATCAAAACAACCCTGAGATTTCACCTCACACCAGTGAGAATGGCTAAGATCAAAAACTCAGGTGACAGCAGATGCTGGCGAGGATGCGGAGAAAGAGGAACACTCCTCCATTGTTGGTGGGATTGCAGACTGGTAAAACCATTCTGGAAATCAGTCTGGAGGTTCCTCAGAAAATTGGACATTGAACTGCCTGAGGATCCAGCTATACCTCTCTTGGGCATATACCCAAAAGATGCCCCAACATATAAAAAAGACACGTGCTCCACTATGTTCATTGCAGCCTTATTTATAACAGCCAGAAGCTGGAAAGAACCCAGATGCCCTTCAACAGAGGAATGGATACAGAAAATGTGGTACATCTACACA
The DNA here is from genome assembly GCF_021556685.1 of Rattus norvegicus. Taxonomy (NCBI): domain Eukaryota; kingdom Metazoa; phylum Chordata; class Mammalia; order Rodentia; family Muridae; genus Rattus; species Rattus norvegicus. The sequence continues at coordinate 12,180,282 of NC_141552.1, read as the reverse complement.
ATGGAATATTACTCAGCTATCAAAAACAACGACTTTATGAAATTCGTAGGCAAATGGTTGGAACTGGAATATATCATCCTGAGTGAGCTAACCCAATCACAGAAAGACATACATGGTATGCACTCATTGATAAGTGGCTATTAGCCCAAATGCTTGAATTACCCTAGATGCCTAGAACAAATGAAACTCAAGACGGATGATCAAAATGTGAATGCTTCACTCCTTCTTTAAAAGGGGAACAAGAATACCCTTGGCAGGGAAGAGAGAGGCAAAGATTAAAACAGAGAGTGAAGTAACACCCATTCAGAGCCTGCCCCACATGTGGCCCATACATATACAGCCACCCAATTAGACAAGATGGATGAAGCAAAGAAGTGCAGACCGACAGGAGCCGGATGTAGATCGCTCCTGAGAGACACAGCCAGAATACAGCAAATACAGAGGCGAATGCCAGCAGCAAACCACTGAACTGAGAATAGGACCCCCGTTGAAGGAATCAGAGAAAGAACTGGAAGAGCTTGAAGGGGCTCGAGACCCCATATGAACAACATTGCCAAGCAACCAGAGCTTCCAGGGACTAAGCCACTACCTAAAGACTATACATGGACTGACCCTGGACTCTGACCTCATAGGTAGCAATGAATATCCTAGTAAGAGCACCAGTGGAAGGGGAAGCCCTGGGTCCTGCTAAGACTGAACCCCCAGAGAACTAGACTGTTGGGGGGAGGGCGGCAATGGGGGGAGGGTTTAGAGGGGAACACCCATAAGGAAGGGGAGGGGGGAGGGGGATGTTTGCCCGGAAACCGGGAAACGGAATAACACTCGAAATGTATATAAGAAATACTCAAGTTAATAAAAAAAAGAAATATATCTAATAAAAATTTTAAAAAGTACATGGAAATGCTAAAGTTTGGCTTTCCACAACTGATGGCTTCTGGCTGAGATGTGGGAGCAAAATGACTCAGACTACAAAGGGGTTGGGGATTTAGCTCAGCGGTAGAGCACTTGCCTAGCAAGCGCAAGGCCCTGGGTTCGGTCCTCAGCTCCGAAAAAAAAAAAAAAGAAAAAAGAAAAAAAACAAACAAAACTTTAGAAGATGATATAGCTGGATTCTCATCCACAAATCTCACTCAAATGAGCTTAGTTTGCCTGGTCATCCCACTAAAAAACCCCCACCCCATTTCTCCTCGTTATTCCTCAAACCTCCAAAATGCCTGCTTCCTTCTCAGCCCTCAGCTCAAACAGTATTTTGGTTTCTGCAAAGGTGCCTGCCCTTGGCCAGAGTTGAATGGCTGGGACTTCACATTCTGGTACCTTAGTGCCTGGAATGGAGTCAGGTCATCTCTCATTCTAAATTACTGCCAGCACACACGAGTCTTCTGACTCCCTATCCATGTTGGATCCAAATATTGCCTTTTTAGAAACTACCCTTTCTCCAAACACCTTATTCATCCTCAAAGTGTCTTCGAGCTTAAAAAAAAATGTTGCTAGTGACATACGACACATGAGACAAGTTGTGGCGCTTCTTTTCCAGACAGGGAAAATTGGGACACTCTCCCAAGTTCCTGGTTCAAAAGCCTATTGTGAGTCTAGTCCAAGATCAAGGATTTATTCCCTCCCTTAAGCCCACTGTGTCTTTGTACCTGTGTTCTAACAGTGGGGGAATCAAAAGATGCAGCACAAAGCCTTCTCCTTAGCCCCTGAATGATCTGAGTACTGCAGCTGGTGGTGCCCATGGCCCAGAATCCAGGATTGAAGTTGGAGATTTGGGTAGAGTCCAGTGGTTTTCCTCAGTAAAATCTTTAGAAGGTACAAAAATGCCCCAGATGTGGCCCCCAGTATCTCAGAGGAGCTAAAGCATCATTTGGATAGAGTCAGGCCAAGTACAGTCACCAAAGCCTAAAGAGAATACACATTTCTATGTCCTCGCCCAACTTACTCAGTCCGTATCTCCAGGACTGGATATGAAAATGTTTTGATCATGATTCTAAGCATTATCAGACTTAGGAACTGTTGAATTATTATGAACATATTTAAGTACTCTAATAGTAATGCTGGCAAAAGCTTAGGGATCATTTATCCACGCATCATTTTAATTTTTTTCTTTTTATACCAGAGAAGAGAACCATAGTCTTGTGCTTGCTAGGCAATTGTTCTACCCCTGTGCTACACCTCCAGCCCCACCTCATCATTTTACAGAAAAGAAAGCATTTCTTTTCTACATTCTTGGGCCTAAGAGGGGTTAACTATGGCCCATTTCACATTGAGTTACAGTCTCAAATCTTTCGAGATCAAATCTGCCTTGTTGAAATTTACATAAATATTCACTTACTAATGGCTGAAAAGCCAAGCCAAATTTCTCATTCAAAATCTTCTCCTCAATAAGGTGAGTAATCTAATCACCGAGAACTACACACCCCAAATACTTCCTACGACCCTTACACCCCACAATACTCAATGAAGTGACTTCCATCTTGAACAGGGATGGGGGAGGGACACATCCTGAGAACCCTGTTGTGTTTCAGTGCTGGTTTTGAGCATTCAGTAGACTTGGTCCTAAATCAAGTCTTAGGCTTCGGGGTGGTTTTGTTCTCAATCACACTATTCCTCTCTGTGGAATACATCGGCCGTTTTGAGCCTCTCAAGACCTTCAGAATCAGGTGGACCCTTTAGTGTAACCCTGGAAGCCACTCTTCCACAGCAAACAAAATGCAAACACATTCTGTGTTTGTCTTTTCCAGGTGGCAGGTTTGCACACAGGAGTCACAGTCACTGACATCGTTTAAATAGTGATCCAGGCTTAGTCCAGGAAACAGAGTTGCTGACGGAATAAAGATGCCCTCTGTGGGTGTGAGAGCTGGGAAGCACTCCTGGTTGTTCCTACTTATAAGTCCCTGGGCATGTCTCTCCTGCTAAAGATTTGTCCTGCAATTTTTGTTATAGGTTTAGAAACCTGGCTTGTTATCCCACTGCAAGTCAACTGAGTGCCTCCCCCATTGACCTATCTCCTGAGAGATAGAATCTCTTGGGAGCCTATGAACAAGGACATTGCCTAGAACTTAGGAACTCACACGGGTACTAGTTGAGCTTGTGAATTGAATTTTATCCTTTCTGATATCCATATTTTTTAGGCAGCTTTTGACTTAATAGGTTAAGCCAATGTGAATCCTACTAAATATTTGTCCAGTAAGAGCTAAATGTGTATTATTTACCACAGCTGTATCGAGGTCAGCAGAGTTGGAGAGGCGCAGACTAGGGTAGAACAAATGCTCACTCTTGTCATTCCCCACTTGCAGAAGACAGCTGTGGTAGGGAGCTCAGAGAGGTGTGGAGAAGAGCCAGGGTGTTGGGAAGAACCCTGCCTGCCTGGCTCCTATTTCCAAATCCCTTCCCAACCCACTGTAAGTTTTTTGTTGCCTGATTTCTCTTCTCCTCACTGGATGGTGAATTCCTTGATGGTGGAGATCTTTGCTCTGTTCACTGATCTGCCCCAGTATCTAAAACAGTTCCTAGCACATCTGGAAATCCGGAATGATTCTGAATTCCAATCATCTTTCTTCTGTCTATTAGTATGATTTATAACAGCTGCCATGTTAGCCTCCGTCTCCTCTGTGAATCGGTTGTAAGAATTCAGCTTTCTAGGAGGAAAATAAATAACCAGAGATAATTGTGTTAAGATAAAGAAAACAGTCTCAGAAAGACAAATGTGTATTTTCTCTCATTCCTAGATTTTACATAACACACATATATATATATACACACACACATATATATATACATATATATATATGCATGTATATATGACATTTAACAAAAATGTCTAGGGAAACAAAGATCACTAATGGGCAAGATGCAGGAGAAAGCATTTGGCTGGGGGCATGCAAGACATGCTTTATAAAAATCTCTTATAACAATACAGTGAATATTGATGATACACAGTGAAAAAAGTTTTTAAAAAAATAGGGAGTTATTACACCAGTGGGCATAAAACCAGAACTAAGATTTAGAAAAACATTTTTTTAAAAAGTTGTTTATTACTGATGGCATTCATCTCACTGTGCATTACCTTAGCATTACCTTAGCGTTAGCATTTTTTTAAGGCATAAAATCTTGGGAGGAGCACATGAATTTTAAGAAGCACACTGACTCAACCTTTCTAATCTCTATTATTTTGCTTTTAATCATGAATACGAGAAAACCCAGTGGATAAGAACTTTAAACAAATAGGGATTTGTTACTTCTTTCTGTTTTCTCAAAAGACAAGAAGTCTGGATGTGGCTACGTAGTCCACTTACTGATATCTGTAGCCCTCTGGATCATGGCTGGGTAAATTATAATAGCTATGATTTTAGTATGGTTTAGATGTGTTGTCCTCTCCCCAGCCCCAGAAACTTGGATGTGGAAGACGTGATCTTCATTGTGGTACTGGAAGGTTGTGGAATTGTATGAGGTGAAGTCCAGTGAAAGTACCTTAGTTCAATTGAGAGCGTACTACAGTGGGAATGGTGGAATTCCAGTCTCCTGGCTTCTTGTTTACGTGTCTTATCTCTCCCTCCTATCCATGCTCCCTTGATCTATTCCCTGGGGCTTGGGAAAGTATTACCCTTGCCTGCTATGGCATTGTGCTAACAAGGAGAAAAGAGAAAAAGGCTTTGTACAAGGACTCATAAGTTTACCATGATTCATTTGTTTGAGATGGAGAACATTTGGGTATAAATGTCAAATTCATGTATACATGGGCCTTACTTGTAGAAAAACTTAAAAAGCTTCCTCAAAAAAAATTGGATTTGTAGAATGAGATGATCTTTGCTAGTGCAAACATTTTTATCACCCTTGCTTTGGTTTCTAAAAAGATTACACATCTCCTCAAGGGAAACGTCTCGAACTCTTTCTCCCACAGGCTGAGCTCTGCTTCCTTTGTGCTATAAAAAAGCGATGGTAGTAGTAATGTAGTAGCAGTCTAAACATTTAGTGAGAACTTACTATCCATCTGACATCATGTTAAATACTGTACGAATTGGGTTATTTGCGTTTCCTGATGATCTAACCAAGTAAAACTCCTATCACATTTCATGTAGCCAAGGTTAAGACTTTAAACACTGAGAAAAGAAAGGGAGGGTGTGAGGTAAATTCAGAAAGAGGTAAAAATGTACTTTATAGAGAACAAAGAGCATGGTATTTCCTGAAATTTCCCCAACAGTAGAGACTTGAGCAAGGATAAGATTCAGGGAAAAATAAGTGGAAAACAAGAAAAGTCAGTTTGTGAAGAACATGCATACCTATACAAAGAAGTGAGAATTTTACTTTGCAAGAAAATTAGAAGACACAGAAAGAATTTACACCCATATATTCTCATTTTGTAGGCAGAAGAACATTTAGAAGTCTACTTCACCCCTCCAGAGAGAATACATCAAGTTGAGGATAAAGGGTAAGAGCAACAGTCACGAAGATTCATGAGACCGAAGGGTCAATAGCATCCTGACCTGGATGAGAAAGTGAAGGTCCACACTCCAGTTTCCATCACAACTGTATCATCTCATCCCCTTTCAATGGGTGCCATGCTTTCTCCCCTGTGTGGTGACAAAAAGTCCCAATACAGAACAAATGGCTTGGTCAAGGTCACACCAAGTATTCGGTAAAGACAGAGCATTCATCTCTCTTTTCCAAAGCCAAGTCCCAATCCTACCTTGCCTCTGACCCTAAATTAGAAAGTAAACCTGTCTTCAGCAGTCTCTGTTTATGACGCATGACATATAGGATGAGTCACAAAGATAAGCTTTAAACTCTTCTCAACTTCCAAAGACTTTGCAACCTCAGCTCTTCTCTTAACGTTTACTTTATTCCTTTTTTGATAAATACTGTCTTGTATATGCCTGACAGAACTTTCATTTTACACATACTCATGCACTTAAGGCACCATTCTTCATCACCCATGACCTCTGACCTTGAGCCCCACTCCACTTCACTCATCATCCCCTATTTGTCTCCCAGTGGCTAAGTCACCCCTGAAGGTTTAACAGCTTCTCAAGCTGGGTGGAGGGATGAATACTTTCTTTTTTACTTTGGGGCAGAGTAAAATTCTACCTTAAAAATAAGACTAAATTAAACAAGTTAAATTTGAACTCGTGTTTGACTTCTGTTACCTCTTGAGTAGCCTTTTCAATCTGCTGAAGAATGCAGAGCCTCCCACAAACTATACATTCAGTGTTTTCTAGCCAGAGTCTAAGTCTATCCCATGTTTTATGTCCTCAAAAGTGGCTTCAACCTATACTTATAGTCAGTGCCTCAGGGCAGAATGTGGGAACAGAGAAAGTCCTTGAACTTCATGCCAGCTGAGGTCCAGTTTTCTCACCGTCCTCTTGGCAAGACGGAAGTCGCTGAACCAAAAAAGCACATGCCTTGTAGATAAGCTCTTGATGAACTATTATTTCCTTCGTTGTTAAAGGAGCACAGGGGATTTTAAATATGATAAAGATAGCTTTACAAATTAGTTTATTCATCTGTGTGCTGCATAAGACACATTGATTTGTTTTCAGGAGGCATTTTATACTGATTTTAGTTTAATCTGTTTATTCGATACTATTTACGTAACACAACTTATTCCTGATAGTGAAGGGTGATAGATACAAGACTGCAGATAGGAGGAAAATTAGAAGGAATAGAAGGCTATTGGAAAATGACTCATTAAGAGGCAATGTCAAACCCTGAGCTCCTGGGCTTATGTCCTAACCCTCATGTCTCAGAATGTAACTGTATTCCACAGCAGAGCATTTGGAGAGGTAATTAAAGCAAAATCAGGTCAAGCAGGTAAGCCCTTCTCCAATATGCCTGGTACCCTTACAAGAAGGGAAGATTAAGAAAAACACATGTACAAAGGGAAACTAGGCAAAGCCACTTGCAAGCCAAGAAGAAGGAAGCCTCAAGAAGGAAGTCCTTTCTCCCATAGGTTGTTTCTGTCACAGAAATGATAAAAGTTACTCATACTTATGATAGGAATCACCATGGTTTTCATGGTACAAAGAGATAAACAGACTCTAACAGGCCAGCTAGATGGTCTAATATCCATAATACTACAGTGGTCCTAGGAAATCTGCCTCAGTATCTGAAATGGCTCAATCAATGAGAAGAAGACAGCAGTGGGGACTCAGAATTCATAAACTGACCAGTCATAGAAGGCCCTCCTTTATGAACCAGCCTCCATTAGATAACAGAGCAAGATTCATGCCAGTCCTCAGGGGAAGAACTGACTAGAATTCAGCAAAGTGGGGCCCTGACAAGGGTATAACTTCCATACAGTCCTGGGAATCCAGGGATGGTATCCATTTTGTTTTGCAAACAGGTATGCAGACCCTGGGCCTATCCTAGTTAGGTTCAAAGAACATTCTACCTATCTGCTGTATATAGTATGTTTGCCATCTCTTTGCAGAAATATTATCAAGACTGAAAAATTCTACCCACAATATAATTTAATTTGGTATGAAAGCCAGTGAGGGTTCCAAATTTGTAGAATGATTAGAACAAAGCCAGTCACTTCAGTTGAAGAGACTTATATACTTGACTTATAAAATTCCAATTGCAGTTTTCTTTGGGCAAGCATACACTGCAAAAAAATAAGAAAACTTCACAAATCATCTCATCAATATTTACAACATCCCAGTGAGACAAGAACTAGCATTTGCTGGACTTGGTTTAAGGAACTGTGTGTAAACGAAGTTAATTAGATTGGTCACAGTTCTACTGTCAATACCAAGCAAGGCCTGGTTTGAAGTTGACTGTGTCCAAGGCTACATTCTTGTGCTCAGTTGCTATGCTCTACAACTTCCTAGACTAAGGGATCAGGCACACCCTGGTGAGGTGAGAGTACAAAAAAGACTGAGCTTGACGAGGAGTCCATTGCTTTTTTTTATTTCCCATTACCTTGCTCCAACTCAGCAAGTGACTCTCTTTTAAGGTAGTGTTTTATAAAATTGGAACCAGAGCAAAGATCAGCCATGCAACCCTGAATATTGCTCTAACCCTCAGTCCAGTGGCTGCCCAACAGATTTGAAAGAGACTACATCTATAGCAAGCATAAAAATCAACAGAGGACAAGTGAATCAGAGGAATCTGAGACAAAGAAGTAAGCTTCTCCAAAATGATGGAGGAAAACGTGGACTAAAAGACCTGCAGGACTTCGGAGGTTCTGGAAGTGTCCAAAATTATGCGTGATACACATGAAACACAGGAACGAGCTCCTAAGCAAACATCAAGGTGTCTCAAGAAAACATCAAGGTGATTTGCTGAAAAAGTACTACAATTTAAGCATCCAGAAAACTGTTTATTATATATTCTCCTGTGTGTGCAAGGGATATCCCTCCTTGCATCTACTTAAGCTAGTTATATGCTCTTTGGCTAAACTGTTTTAACTGAAGGTTCAGCAGCAAGGTAATAGCAAAGATGAAAGGACAGCTCTGGACTAGCAAAGGATCACAGAAAGACCTTCCTTGAGCCTCCTTCCTTCAGCTCTACTTCTCCCTAACTGCTAGAGACTAATGGAGACAAAGAGATACCACAGGCAGCCATGCCTAGAAACTTTTCTCCTGAATGATTCCATTTCCTATCAAGTGTTCACTAACCATCATGTAGGCCTAAGCCCTGCTATCTGTGACCATGAACTAATTTGAAGGTAGAGCCTTGACAGACATGATCAAGATTAAGTCAGATGGGAATATGGTGGACCCTAATGTAACCGTGGGGTTCTAGTATAAAGAGAAACTATGGAATGTGGACACAAAGGTGTTTCCACTCATGGAGGAAAAGAACGCAAGGTGAAGGAAGCAGAAGCTAAGAAATATTCAGACCCAGGCCAAGGAACATGTACTACCATCAAGCAATCTAAAAAGAGGTGAGAAGTGATCCTTGCATACGAATAATACCATACTTAATAAAGAAGCTAAAGATATTCATTGCAAACTACAGCACTTTGTTGAAAGAAAACAGATATGAATATAATACGAATGCACATCATATTCAAAATTATGTTAACATATTCATTTGTCCACAGTGATTTCTAGACCTACTCTTGTCCCTATCAAAATCTCAGGGACTTTTCTCATAAACTTGAGGGGTGCTCCTAAAATTCAGAGCTATAAAAGGCCCAAAGAGACCAACATACTCATACTACCAAAATTCTTAGCATATCACAAAGACAGGCTACATACTAGATGAGAGAAAAATGTTGGCAAAGAATGTATCTCATAAAGAGTTAATATTCAAAATATATAAATAAGTTCCTTGATATCAAAATATATGAAAATACAACTTGATCATTAATGGGCAAATGATTCGAATAGCAATTTCTCCAAAGAAGTCATGCAAAGGAATTGAATAGATTTATTCAAGGAAGATATATAAAGGACAAGAATATAAAAGAATGCTCAACATCATTAATCAGCAGGGAAATGCAAATTAAAACCACAATGTGATGCTACCTCATATCTGTTAGGATAGCAATTATCAGATATAAAACACACAACACTGAGTGATGGAGTTCACTGGAGTACTTATGTGATGTTGGTGGGGAAGTGAAATGGGTTATTATTGGAAAAACAGTATGAGATTTCCTTAGAAATTGAAGATAGGACTATTAGAGATCCATCATCCCCAATTCTTGGTATTTATTCTGGGTTTCTACTCCTAATGTCAAAAGAATAGTTTGTTTCCCATGTTCACCAAGAGGTCGGAAAAAATTGGATCTCCATGGAAAGATAACTACATAAAGAAAATGTGCTATATGTATACTGTGAAGTCTTAGGCTTACAAAAGGAAATCCTACCCTGTGTAGGAATGCTGAAAGAACTTGAGGACTTTGTGATGAATGATATGTGCAGTCCATTGTTAACATTCTTTCCCTGGAAGAGATGTGAAAAATGTCTACCCATTCCTCTTAATTTCTAATGACAAATCAATCAAAACACAATATCACCACAGGGGAACCAATGAGTTCATTGGTCTTACTTGCAGATCTTGAATAAGGGGTTAGCAACAAATACATAGGGACCCAAGGTAGCTACACCGGAAAGACTTCACTCAGCATAGGTAATGGGTTTCCCATAGCCAGAGAGATGGAACCCCTCTCCTATATCCTGTATACACGAGTCCCTTACTGAGACCTGAGACAATGTGAAATTAGGGCATAACTACCTACAAATGGCCGGGAAGAATGGCTAGAAACCCAAGTGAGAGTCCAATGGCAGGGCCCTCCCTCTCGCCCTTACCAAAGGAAATGCAGATAGTTCACAGGCCCAATCCTCATAGTCTCTAACAAATAGATGAAACTGATCCCATGACAATGGTGGCAGTTTGGCTTGAAGGATAACACCTATTACATAACCATAGGAGGACAAACATCACACACCTCTACTTGGAGAAAAATGGAAAGTAGTAAACAGAATAGACTGCCAGGGTCTGAGAGTGGCAGAATAAGAATTAATGGATAGATACAGAGTTTCAGTTTCACAAGATGAAAAAGATTTATTCTGCTATGCAGCAACGTGCATTTAGTTAACCCTTAAAATCCAGTGGATTCCATATTCGATGCTTTTCAATATAATACAAAATAATGGGAAGAAATAAAAACTTCCTTGGAGCTTTTAACAGAAGCTCCATTGACACTGTAATTTCAGACACTGATGCTCCAAAGATATGGGAGAATACATCTCTGCTGTTTCACAAGTCAAGTTGTAATCATTTGCAACAACCACTCTACCATGGCTCCCCGTTAGAGGGAAGCAAGCACAGAGACAAACACCCAGATCGGCAAGCAAAAGAATAATTCCCCAAAGAAGTATCAGGAAGCGAATAGAAAATGGAAAAAAGACTTTCAAGTAAAGGAAAAATAAAATGTTTTCTCATGCACAAAGATGGCCAGGAAATAATAGAATCTTAAGAAAGAAGGGCAACTAGATATGGTGGAGAATGTAATCCTAGAATTCAAGACAACTGGGGGTTTGAGAAACATCGGGACTAAAATGAGAAACTGCTAGAGTCAGGAATCCTCCCAGAGTGCTTTGCAACGATGGAAACCAAGACGAAAATACAGAGATAACTAAAAGGCCCAAGGGCTTTCATATAGACACTAAGGAAGAGGAAATATATGGAAAATAATAACAAAGCCAATAAGATAAAGCAGTTTGCTATACTCAAAGAAGGACGCGGTCTTCAGATTCCAAAGACCTGTGAACACTGAACAGTTGGCATAATGAGGACGATATTTACTTTTATGAATTTGGGTACCTCATGTATGAGCTACTCAAAATAAGTAGGTTTTAAACTCTTTTTTTTTGATTTTTTTTTTATTAACTTGAGTATTTCTTATATACATTTCGAGTGTTATTCCCTTTCCCGGTTTCCGGGCAAACATCCCCCTCCCCCCTCCCCTTCCTTATGGGTGTTCCCCTCCCAACCCTCCCCGCATTGCCGCCCTCCCCCCATAGACTAGTTCACTGGGGGTTCAGTCTTAGCAGGACCCAGGGCTTCCCCTTCCACTGGTGCTCTTACTAGGATATTCATTGCTACCTATGGGGTCAGAGTCCAGGGTCAGTCCATGTATAGTCTTTAAGTAGTGGCTTAGTCCCTGGAAGCTCTGGTTGCTTGGCATTGTTGTACTTTTGGGGTCTCGAGCCCCTTCAAGCTCTTCCAGTTCTTTCTCTGATTCCTTCAATAGGGGACCTATTCTCAGTTCAGTGGTTTGCTGCTGGCATTCGCCTCTATATTTGCTGTATTCTGGCTGTGTCTCTCAGGAGCGATCTACATCCGGCTCCTGTCGGTCTGCACTTCTTTGCTTCATCCATCTTGTCTAATTGGGTGGCTGTATATGTATGGGCCACATGTGGGGCAGGCTCTGAATGGGTGTTCCTTCAGTCTCTGTTTTAATCTTTGCCTCTCTCTTCCCTGCCAAGGGTATTATTTTTCCTCATTTAAAGAAGGAGTGAAGCATTCACATTTTGATCATCCGTCTTGAGTTTCGTTTGTTCTAGGGATCTAGGGTAATTCAAGCATTTGGGCTAATAGCCACTTATCAATGAGTGCATACCATGTATGTCTTTCTGTGATTGGGTTAGCTCACTCAGGATGATATTTTCCAGTTCCAACCATTTGCCTACGAATTTCATAAACTCGTTGTTTTTGATAGCTGAGTAATATTCCATTGTGTAGATGTACCACATTTTCTGTATCCATTCCTCTGTTGAAGGGCATCTGGGTTCTTTCCATTTTCTGGCTATTATAAATAAGGCTGCGATGAACATAGTGGAGCACGTGTCTCTTTTATATGTTGAGGCATCTTTTGGGTATATGCCCAAGAGAGGTATAGCTGGATCCTCAGGCAGTTCAATGTCCAATTTTCTGAGGAACCTCCAGACTGATTTCCAGAATGGTTTTACCAGTCTGCAATCCCACCAACAATGGAGGAGTGTTCCTCTTTCTCCACATCCTCGCCAGCATCTGCTGTCACCTGAGTTTTTGATCTTAGCCAATCGCACTGGTGTGAGGTGAAATCTCAGGGTTGTTTTGATTTGCATTTCCCTTATGACTAAAGATGTTGAACATTTCTTTAGGTGTTTCTCAGCCATTCGGCATTCCTCAGCTGTGAATTCTTTGTTTAGCTCTGAACCCCATTTTTTAATAGGGTTATTTGTTTCCCTGCGGTCTAACTTCTTGAGTTCTTTGTATATTTTGGAAATAAGGCCTCTATCTGTTGTAGGATTGGTAAAGATCTTTTCCCAATCTGTTGGTTGCCGTTTTGTCCTAACCACAGTGTCCTTTGCCTTACAGAAGCTTTGCAGTTTTATGAGATCCCATTTGTCGATTCTTGATCTTAGAGCATAAGCCATTGGTGTTTTGTTCAGGAAATTTTTTCCAGTGCCCATGTGTTCCAGATGCTTCCCTAGTTTTTCTTCTATTAGTTTGAGTGTGTCTGGTTTGATGTGGAGGTCCTTGATCCACTTGGACTTAAGCTTTGTACAGGGTGATAAGGATGGATCGATCTGCATTCTTCTACATGTTGCCCTCCAGTTGAACCAGCACCATTTGCTGAAAATGCTATCTTTTTTCCATTAGATGGTTTTGGCTCCTTTGTCAAAAATCAAGTGACCATAGGTGTGTGGGTTCATTTCTGGGTCTTCAATTCTATTCCATTGGTCTATCTGTCTGTCTCTGTACCAATACCATGCAGTTTTTATCACTATTGCTCTGTAATACTGCTTGAGTTCAGGGATAGTGATTCCCCCTGAAGTCCTTTTATTGTTGAGGATAGCTTTAGCTATCCTGGGTTTTTTGTTATTCCAGATGAATTTGCAAATTGTTCTGTCTAACTCTTTGAAGAATTGGATTGGTATTTTGATGGGGATTGCATTGAATCTGTAGATTGCTTTTGGTAAAATGGCCATTTTTACCATATTAATCCTGCCAATCCATGAGCATGGGAGATCTTTCCATCTTCTGAGGTCTTCTTCAATTTCTTTCCTCAGTGTCTTGAAGTTCTTATTGTACAGATCTTTTACTTGCTTGGTTAAAGTCACACCGAGGTACTTTATATTATTTGGGTCTATTATGAAGGGTGTCGTTTCCCTAATTTCTTTCTCGGCTTGTTTCTCTTTTGTATAGAGGAAGGCAACTGATTTATTTGAGTTAATTTTATACCCAGCCACTTTGCTGAAGTTGTTTATCAGCTTTAGTAGTTCTCTGGTGGAACTTTTGGGATCACTTAAATATACTATCATGTCATCTGCAAATAGTGATATTTTGACCTCTTCTTTTCCGATCTGTATCCCTTTGATCTACTTTTGTTGTCTGATTGCTCTGGCTAGAACTTCAAGAACTATATTGAATAAGTAGGGAGAGAGTGGGCAGCCTTGTCTAGTCCCTGATTTTAGTGGGATTGCTTCAAGTTTCTCTCCATTTAGTTTAATGTTAGCAACTGGTTTGCTGTATATGGCTTTTACTATGTTTAGGTATTGGCCTTGAATTCCTATTCTTTCCAGGACTTTTATCATGAAGGGGTGTTGAATTTTGTCAAATGCTTTCTCAGCATCTAATGAAATGATCATGTGGTTCTGTTCTTTCAGTTTGTTTATATAATGGATCACGTTGATGGTTTTCCGTATATTAAACCATCCCTGCATGCCTGGGATGAAGCCTACTTGATCATGGTGGATGATTGTTTTGATGTGCTCTTGAATTCGGTTTGCCAGAATTTTATTGAGTATTTTTGCGTCGATATTCATAGGGAAATTGGTCTGAAGTTCTCTTTCTTTGTTGTGTCTTTGTGTGGTTTAGGTATAAGAGTAATTGTGGCTTCGTAGAAGGAATTCGGTAGGGCTCCATCTGTTTCAATTTTGTGGAATAGTTTGGATAATATTGGTATGAGGTCTTCTATGAAGGTTTGATAGAATTCTGCACTAAACCCGTCTGGACCTGGGCTCTTTTTGGTTGGGAGACCTTTAATGACTGCTTTTATTTCCTTAGGAGTTATGGGGTTGTTTAACTGGTTTATCTGTTCCTGATTTAACTTCGATACCTGGTATCTGTCTAGGAAATTGTCCATTTCCTGAAGATTTTCAAATTTTGTTGAATATAGGTTTTTATAGTAAGATCTGATGATTTTTTGAATTTCCTCTGAATCTGTAGTTATGTCTCCCTTTTCATTTCTGATTTTGTTAATTTGGACGCACTCTCTGTGTCCTCTCGTTAGTCTGGCTAAGGGTTTATCTATCTTGTTGATTTTCTCAAAGAACCAACTTTTGGTTCTGTTGATTCTTTCTATGGTCCTTTTTGTTTCTACTTGGTTGATTTCAGCTCTGAGTTTGATTATTTCCTGCCTTCTACTCCTCCTGGGTGTATTTGCTTCTTTTTGTTCTAGAGCTTTTAGGTGTGCTGTCAAGCTGCTGACATATGCTCTTTCCTGTTTCTTTCTGCAGGCACTCAGCGCTATGAGTTTTCCTCTTAGCACAGCTTTCATTGTGTCCCATAAGTTTGAGTATGTTGTATCTTCATTTTCATTAAATTCTAAAAAGTTTTTAATTTCTTTCTTTATTTCTTCCTTGACCAGGTTATCATTGAGTAGAGCATTGTTCAATTTCCACGTATATGTGGGCATTCTTCCCTTATTGTTATTGAAGACCAGTTTTAGGCCGTGGTGGTCCGATAGCACGCATGGGATTATTTCTATCTTTCTGTACCTGTTGAGGCCCGTTTTTTGACCAATTATATGGTCAATTTTGGAGAAAGTACCATGAGGAGCTGAGAAGAAGGTATATCCTTTTGCTTTAGGATAGAATGTTCTATAAATATCCGTTAAGTCCATTTGGCTCATGACTTCTCTTAGTCTGTCTACATCACTGTTTAATTTCTGTTTCCATGATCTGTCCATTGATGAGAGTGGGGTGTTGAAATCTCCCACTATTATTGTGTGAGGTGCAATGTGTGTTTTGAGCTTTAGTAAGGTTTCTTTTACGTATGTAGGTGCCTTTGTATTTGGGGCATAGATATTTAGGATTGAGAGTTCATCTTGGTTGATTTTTCCTTTGATGAATATGAAGTGTCCTTCCTTATCTTTTTTGATGACTTTTAGTTGGAAATTGATTTTATTTGATATTAGAATGGCTACTCCAGCTTGCTTCTTCTGACCATTTGCTTGGAAAGTTGTTTTCCAGCCTTTCACTCTGACGTAGTGTCTGTCTTTGTCTCTGAGGTGTGTTTCCTGTAGGCAGCAGAATGCAGGGTCCTCGTTGCGTATCCAGTTTGTTAATCTATGTCTTTTTATTGGGGAGTTGAGGCCATTGATATTGAGAGATATTAAGGAATAGTGATTATTGCTTCCCGTTATATTCATATTTGATGTGAGGTTATGTTTGTGTGCTTTCATTCTCTTTGTTTTGTTGCCAAGACGATTAGTTTCTTGCTTCTTCTAGGGTATAGCTTGCCTCCTTATGTTGGGCTTTACCATTTATTATCCTTTGTAGTGCTGGATTTGTAGAAAGATATTGTGTAAATTTGGTTTTGTCATGGAATATCTTGGTTTCTCCATCAATGTTAATTGAGAGTTTTGCTGGATACAGTAATCTGGGCTGGCATTTGTGTTCTCTTAGGGTCTGTATAACATCTGTCCAGGATCTTCTGGCCTTCATAGTTTCTGGCGAGAAGTCTGGTGTGATTCTGATAGGTCTCCCTTTATATGTTACTTGACCTTTTTCCCTTACTGCTTTTAATATTCTTTCTTTATTTTGTGCGTTTGGTGTTTTGACCATTATGTGACGGGAGGTGTTTCTTTTCTGGTCCAATCTATTTGGAGTTCTGTAGGCTTCCTGTATGTCTATGGGTATCTCTTTTTTTAGGTTAGGGAAGTTTTCTTCTATGATTTTGTTGAAGATATTTACTGGTCCTTTGAGCTGGGAGTCTTCACTCTCTTCTATACCTATTATCCTTAGGTTTGATCTTCTCATTGAGTCCTGGATTTCCTGTATGTTTTGGACCAGTAGCTTTTTCCGCTTTACATTATCTTTGACAGTTGAGTCAATGATTTCTATGGAATCTTCTGCTCCTGAGATTCTCTCTTCCATCTCTTGTATTCTGTTGGTGAAGCTTGTATCTACAGCTCCTTGTCTCTTCTTTTGGTTTTCTATATCCAGGGTTGTTTCCATGTGTTCTTTCTTGATTGCTTCTATTTCCATTTTTAATTCCTTCAACTGTTTGATTGTGTTTTCCTGGAATTCTTTCAGGGATTTTTGCGATTCCTCTCTGTAGGCTTTTACTTGTTTATTAATGTTTTCCTGTGTTTCCCTAAGTGTGTTCAGGTCTTTCCTGAAGTCCTCCAGCATCATGATCAAATATGATTTTGAAACTAGATCTTGCTTTTCTGGTGTGTTTGGATATTCCATGTTTGTTTTGGTGGGAGAATTGGGCTCCGATGATGCCATGTAGTCTTGGTTTCTGTTGCTTGGGTTCCTGCGCTTGCCTCTCGCCATCAGATTATCTCTAGTGTTACTTTGTTCTGCTATTTCTGACAGTGGCTAGACTGTCCTATAAGCCTGTGTGTCAGGAGTGCTGTAGACCTGTTTTCCTCTCTTTCAGTCAGTTATGGGGACAGAGTGTTCTGCTTTCGGGCGTGTAGTTTTTCCTCTCTACAGGTCTTCAGCTGTTCCTGTGGGCCTGTGTCTTGAGTTCACCAGGCAGCTTTCTTGCAGCAGAAAATTTGGTCTTACCTGTGGTCCCGAGGCTCAGGTTTGCTCGTGGGGTGCTGTCCAGGGGCTCTCTGCAGCGGCAGCAACCAGGAAGACCTGTGCCGCCCCTTCCGGGAGCTTCAGTGCACCAGGGTTCCAGATGGTCTTTGGCTTTTTCCTCTGGCGTCCGAGATGTGTGTGTAGGGAGCAGTCTCTTCTGGTTTCCCAGGCTTGTCTGCCTCTCTGAAGGTTTAGCTCTCCCTCCCACGGGATTTGGGTGCAGAGAACTGTTTATCCGGTCTGTTTCCTTCAGGTTCCGGCGGTGTCTGTGGCAGGGGTCCTGCCGCTCCTGGGCCCTTCCCCACGGGAGCCCAGAGGCCTTATACAGTTTCCTCTTGGGCCAGGGATGTGGGCAGGGGTGAGCAGTGTTGGTGGTCTCTTCCGCTCTGCAGCCTCAGGAGTCCCCACCTGACCAGGCGGTTGGGTCTCTCTCTCACCGGGTCTGGGAGCAGAGAGCTGCTGCGGGCCGGGGGTTTTAAACTCTTACCTGTATGCTTGATGCAAAATACATCACAGTGCTGAGAGAACATTCTATGGAATGTCTTTGGTCTCTGAAATGCAAGAAAAGCATCAGTGCAGAATCCAGCCCTGGTTCTGAGCCAGCGTTTGTGACATATGGAAGTAGAGAACCCATTTCAGAAGCTTGTGGTGCGACTGGCGTTTATTAGTCTCAGTTGTGTGTGCGTTTCTCCAAAGTTCATCCTGTTTGGCATAGTCTTGGCCTGGGACAAGCTAAAGCTTGCATTCCTGCCAAATGAGAAGGGAAAATCCACTTTAATTGCACAGGAAACACAAAATGCTTTAAAAAAAATACCCTGTAGTCATATGTTTGAATAAATATTATTGAAATGTTGACATTTATGTGAAAAATTATTGTTCATAAAATGGAGTAGAATGAGGATAAAAATGTCTTCCACCAGATAGCAAAAAAAAAAAAATACTAAAGAGATTGGTTGATTTTTTTTATTACAATAGTATTAATCTGAGATGGGAAATATTAATCTTATAAGAATGAGTTAGGCTGACATTTGGTGAGGTATAATGTCTCTTGGGAAGTAAACAGTTCTTAGGATTATTTTGTTAATCAACTCTAAGGAGAGAGGAATTAGACAAAACACCATTTTACATAGTAACCGAAACATATTTAATTTTGCGTCTCATTCCATGTCAGCTTGTTGCTAAAGAAACTTATATTAAGACTTATAAAAACAGTTTTCAATCAATAATTGTTTGACAGTTATGATTCTACCAGGTACGCCTTTCAATTTTATAATTAGGGAAACACAGCAGATGGGACGCATGGATCAGAAACACAGTCGATTTTTCTATTATAGAAATAAATTGATATTTCCACAGCAAAAACATTTCTTCCAATGTCTCAGAACAACACTATTTATTTCCAGCAAGAAAGCAACTAAGTGTAGGTTTAAATGTTAGACAAATTACAGTAGTACTTACCAGGTTTTTTTTTTTTTTTTTTTAATTCTCTGAGTGATGCCAGGCTTGTTTAGCAACTCTCTCAATCGTCTCTCTATCTTCTCAGGTTTCTGATTGGCTTAGAAGAAGCAGGTCTAATTCCTTACACAATCTTATTCCTCCAAGTTCAACATTACTGACAGTGGCATTAGTCAACACAATAGCGAAATCACAGATTTAGAAACTCTACAGAACTAGGTATTAATTAATCTTAGCTTTAAATTTGTAGGCACCCTTGACTAATTCTGGAACTTCGGCTCTCTCAACTACAAATTAGAGTCAGCTTGATCTAGGGTCAAACCTTTGAACCTCATTGTGGTTTGAATTAGAAGTACTCCCATAGTCACGGGCATGCAGTAGTCACTTGCTCTCTATGCAGTAGCACTACTGGGGCAGCCTTGGCGGTGCAACCTTGCTGGGGAAAGGACGTTGCCAAAGGTGGGTTTGGGAAGAGAAAAGGCTTGTACCACTTCCCTTTCCTCTCTCTGCTTTGTCATTCGTTTCTACGCCTCCATTCGGCCATCATGAAACTGTGCACCAAAACAAATTCCTTATTCTATAAGTTACTTCGGTTCTGGTGTTTTATCACAGCAACAAGAAGGTGACTAATACTTGGTAGGTTTACTCTGGCCACCACTCCTTGAATAACCCTGCTTTCCTTGGTGAACTGCCGTGTGAGTGCAGTGACTTGGTGTATGTAACCAAATTATTAAAGCAGTAAGGGCATGCTTTAAATTTTCAATTGTTTTCCTTTTCCTCCTGCCCTCCGTGTGATAACTTTCGTAGGGAGTGTAGAAATAATGTATCAGACTATAGAAAGTTGAGATCTACTTATGAAATAGTCAATTCTTTATATCCCGTCTTTCTTCTAAGAAAGTAATTCTGCCAAAATACCAGCTTTGTTCGTCAATTGCTGATGGAATCTGTATAATCAAATCAACCTCAAATTTGTTGAAATGACTTTTGCCCAACTAATGTGAGGAAGTAACAATAGTTGTTATGATTGCCTGATTACAGAAGCTTAATACCTGCTTGGATGTTTCTACCAAATCACAATTGTTATGACCATTATGCGATTGTCTCTCAAGGTTAAGGAGAGCCCAGGCCTTCAGGATCTCACAAATTCTCTGTAATTCCTAACCTGTATTGAACTATCCCAGAAAACACTGTAGGTGACTAGGGTTGAATGCTAAGAGGTAGGAGTGTTTCAGTCTTGGTTTATTTACTGATAAGCTTGCTATTTCCACTCGAACATATTAACTGTAGATTCTGTCTGCTTCCTTTAGTATAGCTATTGGATTTTTTTAAAAAAAAATGCTTGAATCACAATAAAATTTGGCCATTTCTTAAGCCCCAGGCCTTAGAAACTATCTCAAGGTAATGAAGATGAAGAGTAAAACTGGAGAAAAGAAGTGGAGATTGTAAAGTTTTGACAAAAAGCTGTAACTGCTGTCTACCTATGTGGGTGAGATCAAACTTAGCAAAGATAATAAATACTACGAGACTTTCTGTTCTCTGCCTCCAATGTGATATTTATATACCTTCACCTACTGACTGAGTCTTGGTAGCCAGACTGCCTTCAACCTCATGATCCTCCAGCCTCAGCCTCCCAGGTTTGCAGTTTCAGGCACATGCTCCCTCACCAGACTGTCGGTTGGATTGACGTTTTTCCCACCAAGATAGTTTTAGGACTTGCTTTGAATTATCAGAATCAACAGGATCAAAGGTAACTTTCAATACTAATTTGCAAAAGGCCAAACATCCATACCTTCTTGGTTTTGGAATACTTTTATTTGGGGCACTTTTTTAAATGGCCATCTTATTCTAAGAAGGTTCCTCCATAGGGAAGGGCACTTGTAAATATTAGGCCCAGCTGTATCTGAAAACCTAGGTCCATGAAATAATATGTAAGTGAAGGAACCTTCACATAATTCCAGGTCCTACATTTCTAAGTCTTACTAGACTGCTTAAGTGTCCTTGAGTAAAGCCTTAGAAATTATAGAACTAAGACCCCTACCTCCATTCCTTGACTAGATTTCTAACCTACATACTGTATGTAACCTGTGAGCTTAACGAAGGAGTAGCTAGTGTTAGATTACACCACTCAATATGGTGGTCTGTAATAATGTAGCATCAGAGGCTGGGATACATCCCATAGGTTAGACACATTAGCATGTACAGGGACAGTCCACACACACACACACACACACACACACACACACACACACACACTCAGTCTCAGTTATGGTAGAGAGTGAGGGAAAGGTTGAAAAAGAAAGAGAAGTCACTGATATTCTATGTCCCAGTCTCTCTGGCCATCAGAGGATAGGGAGGTGAAAAACATACACTCAGATACCAAAGGTCTTCCCAGCTCTAATGTTCTGTCCTCCTTTCTCTTTAAGTAAAGCCAAGACTGAAGTCTTTCACTTTCTCTGAGGTATAAACATCACTGACAACTTCTCAAGAGTACTGGCATTTTAAGCAGAAGCCTTTGATGCAGAATTTCATAACCAATGGATTATTTTTCTTTCCTCTCTTTCTCTCTCTCTCTCTCTCTCTCTCTCTCTCTCTCTCTCTCTCTCTAAGGGGCAGGGAAAAGAGTGGTTCTGTAAGTCTTGAAGTTAGAAGTATCAGTACATCCCAATTATAAAGATGTGTTCTTTTTCATACAGTAATTCTTGCTTTACACAGAGCATTGTTGTACATTGATGCTCTTCTGTGTTACCATAGTTTCCTCGAATATTAAGAAATTAATATAGCCAGGTTGGTTTTTTCCCTCAGGGGAGTGCCATGTTTTGGAGTACAAAAAGTGTTCCCTGAAGTGGGGTGTGAACATTAACGTGTAATGGAGAATTCTTGTGCCATGTTTGATGGGGGATTCTTTATGTGAAGATTAATCAGAACAGAGTTTCGGGTTTTGCCCCCATCTGTTGTGTCCCAAATAACTTATGTTTCTTATTGTGTGATGGATAAGTCAGATCAAAGGAAAGACAAGCACTGGGAATTTGCAATCATAGCGGTTCAGAGATGACCAGAATAATTTGCCTTCATTGCCGAGTGACCTTGGGAAAGGCACCTAACATTTCTAATCTGTTTTCTGGGATATGAAGGCAATTAGGGATTTTCTCATGTGTTTGTTTGTTTGCTTTTTTGTCTCTTTGGACTATTTTGGTTTAAAAGGGATTTATTTACTTAGCACAATGCCTAATGTGTAAATCATTGATAAATGTTTGCTGCCTTTAATAATAACCCATTTCTATATCGTTGGAGGCAAGTTCAAGACAGACTGTCATTTTCCAGATGACCTTAATGGATTAGCAGAAGTCTCAGGAGGAAAAGGAAAGTTGTGTGTGTGTGCATTCTTAGACTCTTAAGTTTGCAGTTGAGGTACTATCTTATAATAACACTTCCAGATTGGCTGTTTAACTTTCTATTTTTCCCTTTTTAATGTAAAAGTATTGTAGTAAAAAGTAATATTATCAAGAAAAGTAGGAGACCAAAAATGAATTCTAATCCTCAGTAAGTTACTTATCTTCTTTGAAACTAGAGGCAGACACATATAAAGTACTCAATAAATATTTGCATGACAAAAATTCTAAAAATTATTATATGAATATTTACCTTCTTCTCTAAAGGGATTAAATGAGGTATGAAGTGAAAATATTTAGCTAATGATTACCACTTGGAAAATGTTAGTTTTCTTTATCCATGCACTTTGTAAAGTGCCAGACATTTTTTATTAAGATATTCCAAATTTGATCCGTTTTTTTTCTCATTTTAATAGAGCTTAATTCCTCTGTCTATCATATAGGTAGCCATACCTTTAGCTACTGAGCCAGCTTTACTGAATCTTCACTCTCTCTTAGAGGCTCTCTAAGAAAACATAATTACCAACACTGTTTTAGAGGCTTTCTGAAGATAGCTTATCAACTATAGGGCTAAAGCAATGGAGTTTCTTGCTGAAAATGAAGAACAGAGATGGAAACTAAATCTGTTCCCAATAAGAAGTGCACTTTTTTAAAAATTAACTTAAAAAGTAGCTGTTTGCTTTTCTTCTCTCTCTCTCTCTCTCTCTCTCTCTCTCTCTC
The DNA here is from genome assembly GCF_021556685.1 of Rattus norvegicus. Lineage (NCBI taxonomy): Eukaryota > Metazoa > Chordata > Mammalia > Rodentia > Muridae > Rattus > Rattus norvegicus. The sequence continues at coordinate 12,157,460 of NC_141552.1, read as the reverse complement.
TCTCTCTCTCTCTCTCTCCCACCCCGTTCCCCTCCTCTCCCCTCCCCCCTCCTCTCTCTCTCTCACACACCCCGGGGGGGAGAGGGAGAGGGAGGGAGAGAGTTTGGGGTTCATACTCAATACGGTATATGTCCTTATAACCTTGAATATTAAAATGGTCAAGGATTACCTCATCTGACTCCCTTGCACTGGAGGTAAATTTAGATATCCCTGCCTTCCTGAAAGAAAGTCATTTGTTAAATATTTAAAATTAAGGAATGGGGGCTGAGAGTTCAGTGTTCCTTTTCTTGTTGCTTAATAGTTTCTCCTCTTCCACTTAGAAGCAACAAAATTTACAGCACACGACTCACCTTCCTGCCATAAATCTGGTGATCAATCTAAAAGCCCTGCTGTCTTCAGGCCATTTCTTAGGTAACCAATCCCAAGTGACCTTAATGGACAGCCTGTAACAGACAGAAATAAGCAATAGAAAGGAAGGGGAGGGACACATAACTCTTATTTTGTACTATTTTCCCCAATATGTTTAAATAATTTAAAACGCCATCAAGAAACTAATCCATAGGCACAGTATGAAAGCATTTACTCAGGGCTTTGCTTGTCTTATAAGAAATATCTTCAGTTTTTACCATGAAGTTAGTTCTGAGGCCGTAACTTGTTGAGTGAGTGAATCCAAATGTGAGGACCTCTAAGTTTCATTCTACTGTGGAAATATGAAGAAGTACCTCTTCGAGAGATATATAGCAGATAATGTATAGTCATATAAGGAACTATGGTAGTTCAAGCATTCATCTGAAACTCAGCCATTGGTGAAGCCTAGGACCAACACATAACAAATCATGATCGTTGGGGAAAGATAGACAAGTGTTCTGTGTTCTTATTTATTCCAATGAAAAATGAGGATAGAGATTGGGTAGAGTAGAAAAAACACACTGCATAACAGGGGCCATAGTGTATCAACAAAGATTATAAATAAGAGAAAAAAGAACAAACTTTTCATATGTTAATATTTACTGTTACTCAGCAGGCCAAGACTTTTATTCACACTAAAAATACTATAGCAGGGGCTGGAGATGGTTCAGTGTTTAAGACCACTTGATGCTCTTCTAGAAAACCTTGACACTATTTGCTGCCTATACATGACACTTCAAAACCAACTGTAATTTCAGTCTCAGGGATCTAGTGCTCTCTTTTGGCCTCTGAGTGTCCTGAACACTCATGGCACACAGACATGCACTCAGGTAAAATACTCACAGATACAAAATAAAGGTAAATTTTTAAAAATTTAAATACTAGAGAATGACTCACCACATTGACTATAGACTCATGTTTTAGAATGCTTGGACACAGGAAGTGACATTTCTAGGAGGTGTGTCATTGTTGAAAGAGGTGTGCCTTTGTGAGAGCACGGTCAAGTCTCACCCTACTGCCTGCTGATCTAGATGCAGAACTTTCAGCTCCTTCTCTAGCACCATGTCTGCCTACATACTGCCATACCTCCCACCATGGTGATAATGAACTTAACCTCTGAAACTTTAAGCCAGCCCCAATTAAATGTTTTCTTTTGTAAGAGTTGTCGTGGTCACGGTATCTCTTCACAGCAATAGAAACCCTAAGGAAGACAGACGCTATGCTTCAGCTTGTAAAGTATTTGCTTTGCAATCATGAGGGCCTAAGTTCATTGCAGAAATCATCACATATGGTAGCACTTGTTTGCAAGTCCAGTACTGGAGAGGCAGAGGAACTAGCTGGAACTAGCTGGCCAGTCAGCCAGCCTGCTAAGTAAATTCCAAGCCAGTGTGACTGTATCTGAAGAATGATATCCAGGGTTGTGCTCTGACTGCCACATACATCTACACACATGCATGTGCACAGAAACACACACACACACACACACACACACACACACACACACACGGGTACTATATACAGCAATGAAGTGTTGAAGACTCCTGAATTGAAAAGAGAATTGAAAAGGAATGTCAGTGCAATTTCACAAAAAGGTGACACACTGAGCACTCTATGAAAAACAGAAAGGGGGAGAGGAACATGACCCCTGCAGTGAAACAAAAGTGCAGTCAAGCCCTGCTTCTCCCTTATTACCTGTGCAACCTAGAAAAGGCAAAGCATACTCTGTTCTCATCTTCAGCATAGGTAAGTCCCTTGAGGCTGAACTTCGCATTCAAAAGAAGGACCTAGCAAACGGAACTACAATAGCATTCCATTCAAAGTACTGGGGACCCTTCCATAGTTAAATAGACACTGAAAGAGGAGGCTGGAAAACAGTCCAGGGTTTGGAAGACTCGTGAAGATAGAGGAGACCTCAGAAAGGTGACACAGCGGCAATAAAGGCCATCAGAGCTGCTGGTACGGACATGACCAACAACTGGTTAACTCCAAACTCAACATGTTTGAACCACTGGGCCACTAGTGCAAAAGTCCTTCAATGCGACTGCTGTATCTCCCACGCACAGCTGGCAGCTATGCAGACCTCTTTAGCCATGAGCACTGGACATGCTGTGATCACATGGATGAGTAAATGGGAACCAAGAATGTGGTTCTATGGTAGAATACAAACTTGCCTTTACTAAGGACCTACATTTAACTTCCACTACTACAAAATAATAATTGTCATAGTAGTAGTAGTAATAGTAGTAGTGGTAGTAATAATAATAAAACAACAACAACAACAACAACAACAACAACAACAACAACAACAATAGTATTTTTTGCTGACAGGTATTGGGAAGCAACTGCTTGTTTGAAGAACAAGAACGAAAACAGAGAAAAAAGCTCCTCAAAATAAAGGTGGCACTCGAAACTCCTAGTCTTCGTTCAAAATATTATCTCCGGAACTGAACAAAGTTCCTTTGGCTACTCTTCTATTCCTGGCTCTATACTAAACTGAGGAATGACTAATGATGAAACAGGCTAATGTGGTTTTATAGCTGCTCATAACGATATCACAGTATAATGGAGGAGGCAGAGTAGGAGAGAATCAGAATAATTTGAAATAGCTGAATAAGAAGGACATTATGATCTAGATTCAGAGAAGGAACAATTTATTGCATCTTAGATGGCTGGAAGAAATAGGAAAAGGAATTTCTCAATGAAATAGTAGCATCTGTCCTTAGTCTTTCATTCTTTAAGGTACCAATTGCTTCCTGATTTACAATGCAGATAACAAGATTTGAAGAGAGAGAGGAATGAAACTCTGCAGGTGGACAAGAGGTTGCCAAGGGGAAGAATTCTTGTTCGTTTCTTTCTTCTTTGTCTCCCATTTCTATCCCTCTCTCAAGCCCAAAGGAGTTCTTCCTAGCCAAAAATTAATGGTTTCCTGCAAAGAAAAGTTATTGTTTTTATTTACAGACCCCTTATTTCAATAGATGACCAGTATTTATTGAGAAGGTGGCTGGGATGGGACTTCCTAGGGGTTTAGTACTCGTGATCTAGCAGATAAGAAGGACATCTTGCTAGATGATCTAGTGGAAGCTGTTAACCCCATGGAAACCAGGAAAAAGCCTAGGTAAACATGACCACAAATTTCATATGATATCATACAAATACCTGAGAAAGGTGTTCAGGTGTTGGCCATATTATTACTCCAAGTGTCATGTGAGAGAAAGTGCCTTCTACTGTAAGGAAAGTAAACTGGAAAGCTGTCAAAGACCAGCAGACACAAAAAAGAAATAAAGAAAATTCAAGAAATGCAAGAGTTTAACAGTGTCAAGGAAAGCTTTCTGGTTCTTCCACCAGTTGTTTTATTGTTTTATCAGAACCTGTAACTGTAGGTACCAAGAATGAGTTCTATATCTATGGAGTTCAAATCAGTAATTCTCAAACTTAGCTGGGCTTTGGAATCAGGTGAGTACATTGAAAAGTCTAATGTATAGCTCTCATCCTGATGATATCCTATCATTTTATTGATATGGACTGTGGTTTGCAAACTTAGACTTTCTATGCTTTTGGCGGGTTAAAGTGTTACAATTAGTTCTCCAGGGTGTCACTTTAGTCTGAGTGAGTTTTGAGCCCTGAATTGTGTGACAAGATAGTATCATAAGACAGCTCTGTGTTCTCAAAAAATATACAATGAATGGTGAATATGGTTGTGCCAGCCACGGTAGGTGATTTATTGTGGCAAGAGGTATAGAATCAAAATTGGGTTTATCTACCTTAAACTGTGGGCAAGTCTTTTTACTAAAGGATATAGTACTAAATAACTTACACTAGTGGCTTCCAAATTCAAGGAACATGACAGGTATGGTGGCACAAACCCGTCATCCTGGCACTTAGAGGATGGAAGCAGAAGGATCTCAAGTTCAAGGTCATTCTTGGCTACGAAGTAAGTTCACTCTGTAGACCAAATGCATTTGGTAGACTGATTTTTCAAAGTTTTATTGGAACATGGCCCCACTCAGTCCTATGAGTATTTTCATGCTACATTATTGTATTGCATATACAACAAAGAGTTTATGAGCTATAAGAACAGAAATCCTCCATCTTTATAGAAAAAAATCTCTATGGTCTACTTACCAATTACATACATCGTATGTAATGTTTATAACAATGAAGACCTACTAATTTTTGCTGGTCTCTTCTCCATACTTAGATTTTATGTTTCATGTAGACGAACTGCCTCCTGAAGTTGTTTTATCTTAATATACACATTTCACATTTTCTTCTTATTTTAAAGAACTTTGATGTGGTATTATCTCCCAGGCTCCAATGCAATATTGAACAAACAGAAGAGTCTCGAAAGTCATTTGATTCACTAATTGCATTTGTTTTATTTATTTAAAGTTCCACACAATTGGGCCACTGGTTACTTTTGTAGTTGAGGTGAGGGGTCATGAAGACAATCACAATTCCTTGAGTCAAATGGGAACAGACTATTTCAAACCGTTATGCAAAATGGCTTATTAAAAATATTTTTCCATCCAAATTCTTTATGTGAGCGTTATGTGAGCTTTGCCACAAGAAACAGTATGGTCGATGTTGAAAGGAATATTTAGAGTCACTTCTGAATTAAAACCCCCAACCTGGCAACTTCCTAACTTTGAGGATTGGCTATATGTTGAATATTTCAGAATCATTTAGAGCTAGACAAATTGAAAACATGTTTTTTCCTTCGGTCATACACCTGTCTTGCTTTCTACCTATCAGCAACAGAGGAACAATGGTTTAAAGTCTACTCAGTTCCCCCATTCCTGGAAATGAATTGTGTGACTCACCTCTTCGAGTGGTAGATGAGAATGTGGGCCAGTCTGGAGCCAGGTGAGTTTGCTAAGAAAAATACAATTACATGAAGCAAATGCTGAAGACAGAAAATTAGGTTGCTGAGGAGACACACGCAGATCTGTGAAGCTCTGGGGTGACATGACATTTCCTGTCATTGATCTGACCTCCTTAGAGCTCCTATGTGTAATGAATGAAAGGCAGCCCTCTCAATACTGTTACATATTCCATTTTTTTGTTAAATGTACAGTTAATTTTAAATGATGCTGTCCGTGTATTTCATGCTTCTTATCATTTGAACCAGGGCTATGTCTTTTCTGCTCAGTAATTGAGTTGACCAGGGAGATTTCATTGCAAATGCAAGCTGAACAAGCTCTGACTACTTAATGTTGTGGCTCACGGTAAACCGATGTTGATATTTTAAGTGGGAGATTTATCTCTACCGTTAGCTCGTATGACTTCATCTTAATTCCAGGTATTGGATGTTTTTCCGTTGGACCCTTATCTTGTGCAACACTGTGGTAAAAACAAAAAAGATGTGGTTAATTTATAGAAGACTCTGCTACAGGTATTATTTAGTTGGAAAAGATAACCAAGAGAGATATTAAAGAAAAAAAGTTGAGAAAAGCAGCTCCTAGCCACATGGCAAGCTCGAATAGTCACTAACAATTCTGAGCATCTGCTTCAGACAAAGACATGAGCTTTTTGTCCTGTAGTCACATGTTCAACAGCAAAACGTTGTGTGTATTTCTGTGTTTCTATTTTGATATGAATGCAACTCATACTTTAGAAATTCACTTCTAAGTTATCAACGGATATGGACACTTACATTTGGACTTTAAACTTTGGTTTTGTGTTTGTTTGTTTGTTTGGTTGGTTGGCTTTTGGAGGTTTTCTTTGATATAGGGTCTAACCATGTAGATCAGGCTGGTCTTAAATTCATGATCCTCCTCCCTCAGCTTCCCAAATGCTGGGGTTATAGGCGTGCATAACCACACCAGGCTTGCACAGTCCTCAGAGTTTCAGAAACAAAATGGCTGGCTGACGGATAGCAATACTCTGCAAATAGCACTTTACCCCATTTGATCATCGTAATGATTCTAGAATGCACACATGGCAGATGTTAAAATTGATATCTAGTAGATGAGTAAGATAAACTTCAAGGGAAGCAAATGTTGTTCCCAAACCTCCCAACTGGCTGGTATAGCTTTGTAAGAGCCATGTTATTCTCTTGGGAAAAAGGGTGCTCCAATTTACTTTCCATTGTTATGGCCCAAAACAACTTAGAGGAGCAAAGGATTCATTTACGTTTACTTCCAGGTCAGAGTCCATCATTGAAGGCAGTCAGGTCAGAAAACACAAGGCAAGAACTTGGAGGTGTGGACTAAGGAAGAAGGCTATGTTCAGGAAAACACATTGGCTCATGTTCTGCTGCCCTCTCTTATACAACCAGGACCACCAGTCCAAGCGTGCTTTCATCCATCGTGGGCTAGTCCTGACTACATAAATCAATCGAGATAATCAGATACACATAGCCAAAAGACATATCTGATCTGAACAATTGCCCAATTGAGACTCCTTCAGATGACGCTAGGCTGTGCCAAGGTGACAGTGGGAGATAACCAAGACAACAGCATGACAGATCATAACAATTTTCCTCTGCCCTTCCCTATTCCACAGTCTATCCAGATTCTGGCTTTTCCCTTAGAATTAATTCCTAGTTCAAATCCTCCCTGTCTCTACCACAAGGCCATTGGAGAACATTACAAAAGTTAACTTCCTTCTTTGTTCTGGCTTCTGCTGTTATGAGGTTTTGTGTTCAGACAATCTAATTCTGTGCTTAGACCCAAGTCTATTCTTCTACACTCTTAGCAGATGCTGCTTACTCTTAGAGTGTATATTGCCTGGCAAAGAACCTATGAATTCTATCCACTAAGAAAGATTCTATTTAGAGCCTAGAAATAGACTCTAGACTTCTTGCCTAAGGGTTCATACAAGAGAGAAGATGAAGACTACGAAGTTGCATTATTTATCTGGTTGGTTGGGGGGGGGGTTGTTTGGGTATCATTGACTATTGAAACAAGAAGATTGATTTTTCTCATTAGAAAGTTTTTGAGACAAAGCAAAACCAAAGTTGCTTTTCTTCATGATACAATCATTCATTCAGCAAATATATTAAATAAAAATGATAATGCTGGATATTATAGATGCTGAAGAGACATCAGGAAGTGAAATGAAAAAAATTTTCCTTCTCTCGAACAGCTTACATCATAGTGAGAGATGCACATGCTACACTATGAATAAAAATATGTATGTCTGACTAATGAGCAGTCCTTGCTTATGGTTTCTAGTTCTACATAATTGGCTACTTTATATTGGCAATGTTTTATAAATTTTTGTGTATATATCTTGACTTTGGTTAAATTTAGTTGTATATTTAAAGAGATGAATAGCATTTTAAAACTTCATTTTCCAATTGTTTGCTAACATTTGCCATATTGACCTCAAACCTTGCGTTCCTATTAAACTTACTGACTAGTCTGCATAGCCGTTTTGGCAGTTACCTTTGTTTTTGTATGTCAGTGATCATGTCTTCTCCAAGGAAAGACAATTTTACTTATTCTTTCATCCTATGCCTTTTATGTATTTATCATGCCTTATTGCAAAGACTATTATTGTCTGATAGAGTATTTTAAAAAGTGATGACAATAGGCTCCCTTGCCTATTTGTGAAGAAAAAAAGTATTCTAATGCCAGTGTTAATTATAGTGTGAATAATAAGTACCTTTAATAGTTTAAAATAGTTTTTCCTTTTTTTTTTTGAGGGGGGTATATACTCAATGGTTAAAAAATGTTTTGGCTAAATATATTGCCTAGCAAAGAATGTTTGTATTCTATTTACTTTCCCAAATGTAATTTACTGAGAAATATGGTATCTCTATCCTTTTCTTCTGTTATAGCAAAGTTAGTGAGAAATTTATAAGCCATAGAAATTTATGTCCCATTATGAAGATGTGAGGAGGCAGAATGCCCAGGACAAGTTCAAGATTTTTAAAGAACTGGTGTCTGCTAATGGCCATTCTTTGCTTACAAGTTGGTGTGTGGATCTTCTTTAGGAGGATGACAGTGTTTTCTCATGGCAGATAGAGAGAGAAGTTGAGAAAACAATCCCTTCAACATCGGGCCCTTTTATAAAATAACAAATCACATATATTGGGCTGGAAGATGGCTCAGAATGAAAAAGGTGCTTTTCAATGAGTCTGACAACGACCCCCAGGAGCTGCATGGTCGATGGAAAAAATTGACTCCTGTAGGCTTAATTTTTCAAATCCTACTTTTAATAAGGGTTCATAAACACTTTAATCTCCCTTCTAGCCGACTACTCACAAGAAGTAGTGGGAAAGAAAGGTTATTAAGAGAATTAAAAATTTTCTAGGATTGAATCATTTCTAAGATTCATAGCACTGAATGACTATGTAAACAGAAAAATAGAGAGATAGACAAGTAACTTAAGAACACATCTGAAAGCTCTAAACAAAAAGACAAAAGTATATTCAAAAGGAGAAGGCAAGAAATAATCACATTTAAGGCAGAAATCAGCAAAATAAAAACAAATAAAAAAGTACAAAGAATCAATGAAACAAAATTTTATTGTTGATTACCAAAAAAATTAATAAAATTAACAACACCTTATATAAATTAATTAAAGATGCAGGGAAAATATTCAAATTAACAAAAGTAGAATTGAAGAGGGACATAACAACCGACACTAAGGAAATCCAGAGAATCGTGTGGATATAATTTAACAGCCTGTACTCCACAAATTGGAAAATCATTTACCAAAGTTAAATGAAGATCAGATAAGCAATTTCAACAGACCTGTAGCCTCTAATGAAATAGAAGCAGTAATTAGAAGTCTCCCAACCAAAACAAAACACTGAGGGCCACATGATTTTAGTGCAAAATTCTACAGATGTTTAAAGAAGATATAATGCTGATACTCCCCAAATTATTTCACTAGAAATAGGCTCATTGCCCAATTCATTTTAGGAAGCCACATTCACCCCGATACCAAAATTACATAATGAAGTGAAAATTTCTGATTTTCTTGGAGACTCGGTTGTGTCATGTGATGTTTTTCTGGAAGCTATTTGAGAGAGGATATTTTACTGAAGAAGACATGTGAAAGGATGTTTTGCTGAGGCAGACACTTGATAAGACATGTGGTATTTGAAAAGAGTGTAAATAGAACCCAACAGACAGTGAATGAATGACACTTTTGCATTGGTTCATCTTGTAACGATTTGTTGGTCTTCACTAATCTTTGCTTATCATGACTTTGTAGAGAGAAACACCTGAAGTACCTTCTCATGGTATTCTGGCTGCTTCTTGCCACTTTGGCAGAGCCTGGAGGGTTCTTCTGGATCAAGCCACTGTTATTGATTTTTGGTGTTTGCAGATTGGACTGGACTACTGCAGCTGATATATGTTTGATGTTTTAGACTGACTGCTGATATCTTGACAACAAAGATTGGAATAACCCAAAAAACTACTTCTAATCAGGTACACATTCCCCTTGTCCTATTAACCATATTTCTCCTCTACCTTTGGTCAGTGAGCTAGAAGGAGGTTGAAGTGTTTAAGAACCCTTATTAATGCAGGTTTTGAAAAATCTAACTGTACAACATAAAACTCCAATGTGGAAAGGGAGTTACAGACCTTCATGAACATATATGTAAAAGCTCTCAATAAAATACTTGTGAACCACATCCAAGAATACATTACAAGACCATCTACCACGATCTATGTGGTTTTATCAGAGAGCTACAGGAATGGTTGAACATATGTAAATCAATAAATGTAATCCACCATATAAACTGGAAGATGTAAAAAAAGCCTATCACTTAATTAAATATTTCTCTACGATAAAAGTCTCAGAGTGATTAGAGATACAAGGGACATACTTTAATGTAATAAAAGAAGTGTAAAGTAAGCCCATAGATAACATCAATTTAGATGGAGAGAAACTCAAAGCAATTTCACTAAAATCAGGAACAAGACAAGGTTGTCCACATAACCGGTGTAGTTTTGACCTCTCTGCTTGCAGGGTGCCTACAGAAGACTGGGGGAGTGAAGGAGCTTCCTAACTCCTCCAGCTGGACTATTGGCAGTGAAGGATTCTGGTAGGTGTAGATGTTTTCACCTGTGTACCCACTGAGGAGACTACTAGTATCCAAAGAGTTCCAAATACAGGGTCATACAAATGATCCTTGTTAAACTTAGTGGATCTCAAAATAAAGTTAATTACTAAAATAAAATCATATGTACCAACAACTAAAACATGGCTAAAATATATATTTTGTATATAGATAGATCTCTAGAGGCTATGCTAGCACCCAGAACCCCAGGTAAACATCCCACCCATAGACCACCAGCACTCTCTCAATGTATGCACAGTCTGCTACCAAATATGCCCCCCTTCCTAATATTATCTTAGCACACAACTCTGATGAGAGCCTCATACCCTACCAGAGGCCACACTGGCAGCCAGAAACTCAAATAGGCTGCTTGCCCACAAACTGCCCTCAATTTTCTTAGTGCCTGTACATCCACCCCAAACTGTCCTGGCCCCCAGACAGGACATTCCAGAAAAGAGAACCATAGATAACCCACCTGTCCTAGCATTGTACCTACTCAGTGCTCAGCCTACTCCACCCCTCCTCATCACCATAATCTGCCCTGAATGCCTATGCAAGACCCTCTTCTGGGCCAGAGGCTGTTCTGGCCTCTAGAACTCCAGCCTACAACTTGAATGGAAACACTCCACTCAACCACAAGCTATTCGAGCCAGAAGACCAGGGAGAAAATTGAAAAACATCCATCCCACAAAGACAAACTCAGAACTCAAAATTTAGATCTATAATTATTCAACCGCAGTTGAATAATGCCAGTGTAAGAACACAAACAACAGCAGTCAGAGGAATATGTCACTACCAGACTCAGTTATCATAATACAACAATCCCCAAGTATTCCAACATAGCTAGAGCACAAAAAAATTTATTTTTATGTCATCTGAAATTCAGTTTGCAAGTACTTTATTGAGAATTTTAGCACCTACGTTCACCAGGGAAATCAGTCTATAATTTTCTTGTCGCTGTTGTTGTTGCTGGTGTTGTTATTGTTGTTGTTGTATCCTTATCTGGTTTGAATATCAGGATAAGACTTGTTTCATCAAAAGAGTTTGGAAGCACTCCTTCCTTTTATATTTCATGAAATAATTTGAGATGTATTGATTTTAGTTCTTTGAAAGTTTGGTTTGTAGGATTCTGTTTTGAATCTATCTGGGTTTTTTTTTTGGTTAAGTGATTTTTTTAAAAAATTACTTCTGCTGAAATCTCTTTTCAGGATATAGATTGGTTAAAATTATTTTATTTTGGTTTAATTTTGGTAGGTTATGCATCTAGAAATTCATCCATTTCTTTTACATTTTTCCAGTTTAGTGGAATATAGGTTTTTAAGTTATGTCCTTGGGATTTTCTAACTTTTTTCTATTTCAAAGGATGCAAAGAAAGTACATATGCCTGAGATAAAGTCTAGATACCATTGATTTAGTTTTCTGTAGATATCACAGGTGTTGACATTAAGTCCTGGTTCTTCCTCCCAGCCCCATGCTCCCAGAAATGAGACTTAGACTCAAATTACATTTACAAATACCTTACCCATATACCTAGGCTATACTCTGACTATATCATAACTAAAGATACCCATTAATTTTAACTTTTTGCCATGTGGCTGGTTACCTGTACTCAGGCACCATGAATCCATGAGTCTGTCTCCTCACCTCTTATCCAGCCCTTCTCTGTGCCTCCTTCTCTCCCAGAATTCATTCTCCTCCTGATGTCCCACCTCTATTCCCTACCTAAGCCATAGGCCATAGGTTTTTGTATTGACAGGTGAGGCATCCATGCAATACACAAAATGATCTCTCTACATATTTCTTGAAGTGTATATACAGGTGAAAATGAGTCATAGGAAGAGTGATGAAGGAAGGTAACTTCAGGCAAGTAACTTAAGGAACAGCAGTCTTCCCTGTGGGACAGAATGAGGTGCAGTGCGCAGCAACTGGATGTAGGCCTGTTCCAGCTTCCCATTGTCTCAGCAGAGGAAGCAGAGGAGAGTTGGCAGAAAGATCAGAAAGAGGCCAGATGTGACTGTTCTTTGCTACCATGTTATAAAGACAAGCAATTTGCTTTTGGTGGAGGCAATTTTAAAACAGGGGAATCTAAAACTGTAGCTTGCCTAACACTTGCCTAATGTTTACTTAGTGCCTGCCTAGCATGCATGAAACTCTGGGTTAAATTGCCACCACCAAATAAATGAGTCATACTGACACGTGTATGTAATCACAGCAATAGGGATGTAAGAGGAGGAAATGAAAGTTCAAGGTCATTTTCAGCTAGGTAATGAAATGGAAACTTAAAGGTTCTTTGGGAAAAATCACTTGGGTGGTGTTTTGCTGGGGCAAACACATGAGGGAATGCTTAACTAAAGCAGACACAAATGAAAGGATGTTCTGCTAAAGTAAGTACATGAAAGGACACATGATAAAGGATTCTTCCTTAACAAGCATATATCTATCTGTCTTACATTGTGTAGTTGAGCAGCATTTGTCGGGACTCCACAGAGAGAAATGCACCAAAAACCTTCTGGTGGTGTGCTGCAGTTTCTTGCCGCTTCCACAGACTTGGGCTGAATGGCAGAGTGATGTCGGCTGTGACAGATGCTTCTACTGAGGCACATGGAGGAGGTATATATAATATTTGGAGGATATAAATAGTACTCAACAGATGGACAGCAACAGGAGCTGAGCTAGGCTTGCTTACAGAGCTGGCTGTGCAATGCTTGTGGGTCTTTTTTTTTTTTTTTTGGTTCTTTTTTTTCAGAGCTGGGGACCGAACCCAGGGCCTTGTGCTTTCTAGGCAAGTGCTCTACCACTGAGCTAAAACCCCAACCCCTGCTTGTGGGTCTTGAGTCTTAGCTGATCTTCACTTCCCTGAAAGAGGCACAGCCAAGAACTTCTCTTGGTGCCTCTGAGTCCCTCTTGCTGACTCATGCCAAGGCTGAGGCCTGGCTGCCTCAGCTAGGTAGTGCCACAGCTGCTGATTCATGTTTGCTATCCCAACTCTACCCAGCTAGACTACTGCTATAGCTATGAAGTGTTTGCCAGTGGATGGAGCTGCCACTGCTCACCTGTTAACTGAATCACCATTTTCCAGACAACAAAGATGGGAGTTGTGTCCAGTTCCCCTGTATCATTTCTTTCCCACTACCTCTGGTGGGTGGTGGGCTAAAAGAAAGGTTAAAGTGCCTAAGAACTATCATTAAAAATAGATTTTGAAAAAAATTAGTTACAATGTAGTGAGTTTGAAGCCAACTTAGGTGACATCAGACCCTTATGTCAAAACAAGAGTCACAACAAAATAACAGAAGGTAGAGGGTATTGCCTCTGCAAGAGACCATAAGAGGCTGTGACTAAATTTAATTTTGTGTCTTCCTTATTGTTTTGAGAGTCAAGATCATTGTCTTAGAATCCATGGACTCACCGGGTCATGGATTAAGACCCATAAGAATGTACACTTAGAAAATGTTCATGGCAATCATCCACCATGATCAAGTAGGCTTCATCCCAGGCATGCAGGGATGGTTTAATATACGGAAAACCATTAACGTGATCCATCATATAAACAAACTGAAAGAACAAAACCACATGATCATTTCATTAGATGCTGAGAAAGCATTTGACAAAATTCAACACCCCTTCATGATAAAAGTCCTGGAAAGAATAGGAATTCAAGGCCCATACCTAAACAGAGTAAAAGCCATATACAGCAAACCAGTTGCTAACATTAAACTAAATGGAGAGAAACTTGAAGCAATCCCACTAAAATCAGGGACTAGACAAGGCTGCCCACTCTCTCCCTACTTATTCAATATAGTTCTTGAAGTTCTAGCCAGAGCAATCAGACAACAAAAGGATGTCAAGGGGATACAGATCGGAAAAGAAGAAGTCAAAATATCACTATTTGCAGATGATATGATAGTATATTTAAGTGATCCCAAAAGTTCCACCAGAGAACTACTAAAGCTGATAAACAACTTCAGCAAAGTGGCTGGGTATAAAATTAACTCAAATAAATCAGTAGCCTTCCTCTACACAAAAGAGAAACAAGCCGAGAAAGAAATTAGGGAAACGACACCCTTCATAATAGACCCAAATAATATAAAGTACCTCGGTGTGACTTTAACCAAGCAAGTAAAAGATCTGTACAATAAGAACTTCAAGACACTGAAGAAAGAAACTGAAGAAGACCTCAGAAGATGGAAAGATCTCCCATGCTCATGGATTGGCAGGATCAATATAGTAAAAATGGCCATTTTACCAAAAGCGATCTACAGATTCAATGCAATCCCCATCAAAATACCAATCCAATTCTTCAAAGAGTTAGACAGAACAATTTGCAAATTCATCTGGAATAACAAAAAACCCAGGATAGCTAAAGCTATCCTCAACAATAAAAGGACTTCAGGGGGAATCACTATCCCTGAACTCAAGCAGTATTACAGAGCAATAGTGATAAAAACTGTACGGTATTGGTACAGAGACAGACAGATAGACCAATGGAATAGAATTGAAGACCCAGAAATGAACCCACACACCTATGGTCACTTGATTTTTGACAAAGGAGCCAAAACCATCCAATGGAAAAAAGATAGCATTTTCAGCAAATGGTGCTGGTTCAACTGGAGGGCAATATGTAGAAGAATGCAGATCGATCCATGCTTATCACCCTGTACAAAGCTTAAGTCCAAGTGGATCAAGGACCTCCACATCAAACCAGACACACTCAAACTAATAGAAGAAAAACTAGGGAAGCATCTGGAACACATGGGCACTGGAAAAAATTTCCTGAACAAAACACCAATGGCTTATGCTCTAAGATCAAGAATCAACAAATGGGATCTCATAAAACTGCAAAGCTTCTGTAAGGCAAAGGACACTGTGGTTAGGACAAAACAGCAACCAACAGATTGGGAAAAGATCTTTATCAATCCTACAACAGATAGAGGCCTTATATCCAAAATATACAAAGAACTCAAGAAGTTAGACCGCAGGGAGACAAATAACCCTATTAAAAAATGGGGTTCAGAGCTAAACAAAGAATTCACAGCTGAGGAATGCCGAATGGCTGAGAAACACCTAAAGAAATGTTCAACATCTTTAGTCATAAGGGAAATGCAAATCAAAACAACCCTGAGATTTCACCTCACACCAGTGAGAATGGCTAAGATCAAAAACTCAGGTGACAGCAGATGCTGGCGAGGATGCGGAGAAAGAGGAACACTCCTCCATTGTTGGTGGGATTGCACACTGGTACAACCATTCTGGAAATCAGTCTGGAGGTTCCTCACAAAATTGGACATTGAACTGCCTGAGGATCCAGCTATACCTCTTTTGGGCATATACCCAAAAGATGCTCCAACATATAAAAAAGACACGTGCTCCACTATGTTCATCGCAGCCTTATTTATAATAGCCAGAAGCTGGAAAGAACCCAGATGCCCTTCAACAGAGGAATGGATACAGAAAATGTGGTACATCTACACAATGGAATATTACTCAGCTATCAAAAACAACGACTTTATGAAATTCGTAGGCAAATGGTTGGAACTGGAAAATATCATTCTGAGTGAGCTAACCCAATCACAGAAAGACATACATGGTATGCACTCATTGATAAGTGGCTATTAGCCCAAATGCTTGAATTACCCTAGATGCCTAGAACAAATGAAACTCAAGACGGATGATCAAAATGTGAATGTTTCACGCCTTCTTTAAAAGGGGAACAAGAATACCCTTGGCAGGGAAGAGAGAGGCAAAGATTAAAACAGAGACTGAAGTAACACCCATTCAGAGCCTGCCCCACATGTGGCCCATACATATACAGCCACCCATTTAGACAAGATGGATGAAGCAAAGAAGTGCAGACTGACAGGAGCCGGATGTAGATCGCTCCTGAGAGACACAGCCAGAATACAGCAAATACAGAGGCGAATGCCAGCAGCAAACCACTGAACTGAGAATAGAACCCCCGTTGAAGGAATCAGAGAAAGAACTGGAAGAGCTTGAAGGGGCTCGAGACCCCATATGTACAACAATGCCAAGCAACCAGAGCTTCCAGGGACTAAGCCACTACCTAAAGACTATACATGGACTGACCCTGGACTCTGACCTCATAGGTAGCAATGAACATCTTAGTAAGAGCACCAGTGGAAGGGGAAGCCCTGGGTCCTGCTAAGACTGAACCCCCAGTGAACTAGACTGTTGGGGGGAGGGCGGCAATGGGGGGAGGGTTGGGAGGGGAACACCCATAAGGAAGGGGAGGGGGGAGGGGGAGGGGGATCTTTGCCCGGAAACCGGGAAAGGGAATAACACTCGAAATGTATATAAGAAATACTCAAGTTAATTTAAAAAAAAAAAAGAAAATGTTCATGGGATTAAATTCTACTAAATATTGCCTACAATTAGCTCTAAAACAATTCTGAGTTCATAGTTTTACAACTACAATTTCAGAGTAGGTACCAGGTATTAGTAATCTTTATGGAGAATTGTGCGAAGTGTACTATTCTGTATGGAATACATTATGTATTCCTTACAGCATACCTCATAAAACAGATTCTGGTCTTACCTCCTTGTACAAATACCAGCAATGACAATATATTGTTAATTATATATGTAATATTAATTAATCTAATCCCCTAACAACCCTTAACTTTATATGCCCCATGGACCTGGTAGCAAAATAGTATGGTAAGTATCACATTTACTAAACACTAGAGGTTTTAATTTGACTGGCTTCAGCAGCCATAGGCTTAAATGATAAATATTATTGTCTGCCCAAATTCTCTTTACAAAATAATGAACACATCAACGATTCAAATGATCTATATTGATCTTGTTTAGAGATCAATCATCGGCTTTAGATTCTATTATTCTGAATTTTCAATCCAAAAGATATCAACCAGGCAAAAGAGTAACAATAAATAGGAAATGGAGCTTATGAATGAACGAATACAAACAAAACCTTGATAGGAAAAAAAATCCCTTAAGATTTTCAAAGATTTTATTTCAAAGCCTGGCACCCCTTGTGGGATCTGATCCCCAGGCCTCTCTCCCAGCAAGTGACTCAAGTATAGTTTTCCCATTTGGTCATTAACACTCATTATCTCACCCCCCCTCCAGACCTGCCAAATTTACTTTTAACTGCTCTCAGCACAAAGACAGGAGGGGGCAGGATAATGAGTCTCCACAATGTATAATTATTATAAATGAGCAGAGATAAACTACACCTGTCAAAATAAATGATCAGCATCCTAAATTGCTGATTTCTCTGCTGTTTTGTAAACTCCAATTATTCACCCTTCTTACTAATTTCTCCCACTGCTGTCTCAGAGGTGGCTGGGTTTTTATTCCCTTATTATCCCCCCTTCCCTCATGCTCCCCCTCTTCCTCTTTCTCTTCCTTTCCCAACTCCCCCCCCCCATCTGAATTGTACTCCTAGAATTAACTCAGAAGGTACCTGTCACTTGCAAATTCTTCAAAGGCTGAAAGAAAAATCTAGAAGCAAATTATTCCCATAAGAAGTGAATTAATAAATAACTAGAGTTCCATGAAGGATGTCAGACATGGGCTGTCTCATTGTGGCTCAGTCTATCACTTATCAGTCTTTCTATAATACCTCTTTTGTTCTTTGTCTAAGGTCCTGCCGGATGACAGAGACAATGAAAATATAGTACAGAAGTCGAGCTAATCCGGAGTATAGCTCGGTTTAAGGAATGTTCAGTGAACAATATTTTAGGTATAGGAATACTATGTCCCTGGTTTCTGAAGTTCAGGGCCAACAAAGCGTACTTCTGAGTCTACATCCAAGTACAGTACAGTGTGCTGACTTTTTTAATAATAGCACATGGATGTGAAGATCTTTTTTAAAGCCATAACATAACCATTGCCATTTTTAAATGAGAGCAACTGTGATCATCCACAAAAGACATAACAAACATTGGGCCCATGAGAAGGAAATGAATCCCTATAAATTGCCCACACTCCTGTAAGCAATTTTAACCAAACCAATTGATTCACTAAGTTAGGCTTGGCTGAGTTATTTCTTTGCTCTGTTGCTGGAAACCTATATTGATTGAACAGATATTTGTTGGTGTCTTCCCAGAATAATTTAATGCAACCCTTAGTGCTGGAAGTAATAATTTACTAAGGTCCCAAACTCAAGGGATAGCACAGGCTGGCAAGGATGTAGAACAAGGAGAACACTCCTCCATTTTTGGTGGTAGTTCAAGCTTATATAACCACTCTGGAAATCAATTTGGCAGTTTCTTAGAAAACTGGGAATAGTTCTTCCTCAAGACCCAGCTATACCATTCCTAGGCATATACCTAAAAGATGCTTTACCATCCCACAAGGACACTTGCTCCACTATGTTCATAACAGCTCATTTTGCAATAGCCAGAAATGGAAACAATCAAGATATCTCTCAAGTGAAGATTTGTTAAAGAAAACATTGTTCATTTACACAATGGACTATTAGTCAGTTATTAATAACAAGGACATCATGAATTTTGCAGGCAAATGGATATAAGTAGAATATATCATCCTGAGTGAGGTAACCCAGACCCAAAAGGACATGCATGGTACGTACTCACTCATGAGTGGATGTTAGCCATAAAATACAGGATAATCACACTACAATCCACAGGCCCAAAGAAGCCAAATAACAAGCAGGAAACAAGAGAGGATGCTTGAATCTTACTCATAAGGAGAAATAAAATAGACATCAGATGAGATCAGGTGTAGGGAGCTTGGAAGAAAGAACAAAAATTGAGAAAGAAAAAAAATGGGGTGGAGGTGAGGCCCCAGAGAGTCTATGGGGGTGACTTTATCTGAGACTTCTAACAGTGGAAGATAGGGAGCCTATAGTGGCTACCTCCTGTAGTCAGGATAGACTCCCAATGGAGGATAAAGACATCAACCCACCTACAAAATTTTGACCCAAAATGTGTCCTGCCTACAAGATGTGCAGGTCCAAAGACGGAGTAGACTGCAGAGGGAATGGCCAACCAATGATGGACCAACTTGAGGTCCATCCCATGAGCAAGAATCACTCCCTGACACTATTTATGGGACTCTGTAATGCTTGCAGACAGAAGCTTAGCATAACTGTCTCTGAGAGTTCCACCCAGTAGCCAGTGGAAACAGATGCAGAGACCTATAGCTAAAAATTAGATAAAGCTTAGAAGAAGTCTCATAGAAGAGTTGGGGGAAGGATTGAGGAATCCAGAGGGAATAGGAACTCCATAAGAGGACCAACAGAGTCAAATAACCTAGACCATTATGGGCTCCCAGAGACTGACCCACCAACCAAATAGAAAGCATGGGCTGGACTTAGCTCCCTGCCACATACACATGTATAGCAGCTTGGTTTTCATGTGGGTCCTCCAACAACTGGAGCGGGGGGGTGTCTCTAAATATGTCACCTGCCTGTGGATCTTGTTCCTCTAACTGAGCTGCCTTGCCTGGCCTCAGTGGGTAAGGATGAACTAGTCCTGTAGTGACTTGATGTGCAGGGTGAGGTGATACCCTGAAGGGGACTCCCATTTCTCAAATGAGGGGCTGTGTAAAGGGGGACTGGGAGGGCAAGGACCTGTGATTACGATGTCAAGTGAATATATAAATTAAATCAGTTGATAAAAAAAATGTGGCAGAACAAAAGATGAGTTTGGGAGGAACAGTTTTATTGTCCCATTTGGGGATGATAAGACATGTATCTAAGGTTACTGTTTCTGAAAGTGGAAAGTCCTTGGATAGAATCTGTAACTGGAGAAATGAGATTTCCCCTTTAGGGTCCTGCTTTTATTAATACAAGAATTTAGAAATGATATG
The DNA here is from genome assembly GCF_021556685.1 of Rattus norvegicus. Lineage (NCBI taxonomy): Eukaryota > Metazoa > Chordata > Mammalia > Rodentia > Muridae > Rattus > Rattus norvegicus. The sequence goes on along the minus strand of NC_141552.1, from coordinate 12,137,218 downwards.
AAAAAGAAATTTCTAGAACAACTCTGTTAGAGTTTAAAGAGAAAAGTATAGCTCTGCCACAGCGATGGCTGCCGATGGTCCTTGTGCGCTGGTCACCGGCTGCTCCGCCACCTTCACCGGGGACCGGCTGGTGCAACATATCCTTGGAACAGAAGATGCTGTTGCGGAAGCGACTTCCAGCGATGCTGTGAGGTTTTACCCCTGGACCATCGATAACAAGTACTACTCTGCAGAGGTCAACCTGTGTGTGGTGCCAAGCAAGTGCCTGGTCACTGCCGAGGTCGCAGAGGCAGTCCAGGCGTTTGTAGTTTACTTTGATAGCACACAGAAATCAGGTCTTGACAGCGTCTCCTCATGGCTTCCTCTGGCAGAAACATGGCTTCCTGAGGTGATGATCCTGGTCTGTGATAGAGTGTGTGAAAATGGAATAAACCAACAACAGGCTCAAGAGTGGTGCATCAAACATGGCTTTGAGCTGGTGGAGCTCTGCCCAGAGGAGCTACCTGAGGAGGACGATGACTTCCCTGAATCTACAGGCATAAAGCAGATTGTACAAGCACTGAATGCCAATGTCTGGTCCAATGCCGTGATGAAGAATGACAGGAGCCAGGGCTTCGGCCTTCTCAGCTCACTGGCTGGAGCAAGCCGCAGTGTTGGATCAGCAGAGAGCTGTCACTGTGAGCAGGAGCCATCGCCAACAGCTGAGAGGACAGAGTCCCTCCCCGGGCATCGCAGTGGTGCGTGTGGTTCAGCAGGTGCACAGGTTGACAGCATTGTTGACCCCATGTTAGACCTGGATATTCAAGAATTAGCCAGTCTTACCACCGGAGGAGGGGATCTGGAGAACTTTGAGAGACTCTTTTCAAAGTTAAAAGAAATGAAAGACAAGGCTGCTTCCTCATGAGCAAAGAAAGTTGCATGCAGAAAAGGTGGCCAAAGCCTTCTGGATGGCAGTAGGGGGAGACCGAGATGAGATCTAGGGCCTTTCTTCTGATGACGAGCACTAAGTTCTGCCTGCTAGGTTTGACTGACACCGATGATGCCAGCACTGTGCGTCCCAAGTGCTTCCTTTCTCAACCAGGTTCTGTTCTGCCAAGACTGCCGTTAGCACGCTGGCCACCTGACTGGTTTTTGGGGTTCCCTTACCTGAGCTTTTAGAAAGGTGCTGGGGAGAAATCTTTGTTCCTGCCGCATAAGTGACGGAAGAGTGAGATGACAGTGGGGAAACCCTTCAGATCTACATTCTTTGTCTTAAGAACCAGGGTAAAATGAGTCTCAGAGATCTGTAATACAGGAGAGCTGAGGACGGCCTGCTTCTGTGCTGGATAGCCAGTGTCCACACCAGCGGCTGGTTGGGAGCTTGTACTGTCTGCTGTGTACTGTCACTGGTCCCCACGGAGAGCACAGCTCTAACCTAAGGTGGATGTTGACAAGGGGGGCAGCTATAGATCTAGTATGTGCCTAGGGGTTAGGGGGACAGGCGGCTCATGGGTTTGTCTCTTAGCAAGTCCTATGGACAATTTTAAGTTCAATGTGTGAGTTCCTGTCACAAAGAAGTAAAAGTCAGATGTATATCTATAAGAAACAGAGGCAAAGGTTTCCTCCTCTGGGGAGCATAAACTCTCCCCAGCTGCTGGGCATGTGTGGACCAGAGGAGTAGCAGTGTTGGTTCCAGCACTGCTGACACTGGCAACAGTGCTCTCTAACTGAGTGCTCTCCCTGGCTGCTTGAGGTTTCAGAGCAAGTACCCCTTCTTTCTGCTTGGAATCCAGAGATCACTGTCAAAGCACCAGAACCAGCCTGTGGGGGATAGGCGAGCCTTCCAACAACCAGGTCCTGAGCCACCACCGTGGGTTACTTCCAGGGCTGTTGGCTCCTCTACACTCCAGGGCCCAGTCCCAAGGAAACCCTGCTCTTCCTCCTGCGTTGTGTTTGAGTGGGTCAGCCCCAGGGGAGCACAAAGCAAGGTTTTAAAGGAAGAGAGGAAAGTACAGCAAACAGAGGTTAAAGGTCCGTATCTGTCATCACAGATACCTCTGTGAGGCAGGCGTGAGTCTCCTTCGTGCTCGTCAGTTTCTAAGCAGGTGCAGCCATGATAGATGGTATTCACTGTGGGCTGAGAGCCGATCCTGCCCTAGTGTCATCCGCGAGTTAGGTCATGATCAGAAACAAGGTGGACCTCCTTAGGTACCACGGACAGGGCCTGAAAGGCGCTTAGCCAGGCCAGAACCACACAGGGACAGACATGATCCTGGTGCTGGTCGGATTCTAGAACAGTGGGTGCTGGTTTGCCCCTGTGCTCCCACCCCACACTCTGATCTTGCAGTCTTTGAGCTTGGGTTTACCACTACCCTTTGAGGGGCACTAATACTTTAAGGTGAGTGCATTAGCCCACTGGTTAAGATGGAAAATAGGGGAAGTTGACTGTGGGTTGCTAGAAAGGTAAAACATGTTTTTCTTAAAATGTGGAAGATTTTAGAAAATATATTAGGTCAAATGATTAGGAAACAGATGACTAGAAAATGTGGACTTGATTTTGCTGACTAAACAAAAACCAGGTAATTAAAAGATGATTTATTTACAGAGAGAGAGAGAGAGAGAGAGAGAGAGAGAGAGAGAGAGAGAGAGAGAGAGAGAGAGAGAGAAGTATAGGGATTAGGTAAAAAAAAAATCTCAATAGCTACCAGGAAGAAATAGAGAAAAATGCCAAGCCTTTCAAATTAAACATGGAAATAGAACAAACACCCTATTATGAAGGAAAAAAACAGCCCAGAGATCCAGAGATATAACTCAGTGGTTAAAATGTGTGCTGAACTTTCAAGGGACCTGAGTTCAGTTCCCAGTACTCACGTTACAGGGAAGGAGCTCACAGGCACCTGGAACTCTAGATCCAGAGGATCCAACATACTTTTTTGGCCTCTACAGGCACCTGTACTCAACATGAATGTTCCCACATACATACATAAACATACATATATACATATAAAAATACAACATATTTAAAAAAAAACTTCAGCTTACATGTTTCCTGGCCTTCGGATTTTAATATCTAATTCTCCACTTGAAGTGTTTCAGTGAGGAGTCAAATTTGTCTACGTCCATACCATCCTAAGCTAAGCAGAGTCTGGCCTGGTTTGTACTTGAATTGGTAAGAAAAGGAAAGCCTTTGAGCTAGTGAGCCATCTGGCTCTATGGTATGTGGTCTTTTATAGTCCCTAAATGCTCTGTTTCTTAGATGATACATGGAAAGGGATTCCAGAATGTCAAAAACAGACTTCTTTTACCCTTTAATCTGGATTTGTCTTTTATTTCTATTTTCATATCACACCAGGGAGGCTGCCTTCTTCTGTATGTCTAGGAGTGCTATGCCTCTTTGATGAATGGAGTCTACCACATGAATATGAGAGATGCCCTTCAAAAAAACCTAACAGACTAGAAAGTAAGTTTCAAACCCTAAAACAAGATCATGAACAGAAATTGGTTCCAGAAGCCCTGATCTAAGTAAAACATTAGACACACAATGGAGGCTGAGCTGTTTGCCCAGAAAGATCATGTCTAGAAAAAAGAGAAATTACAATAAGAAAAAAGATAGGTGGATAATATCTTCAACCCTAGCCTCTGAACTGGCAGGGAAAGAAATTGAAAGAAATTAGGTAGAAGCATCAAATTACCATTTGTGTGTGTGTGTGTGTGTGTGTGTGTGTGTGTGTGTGTGTGTGTCCTGGATTGGTGAAGAATACAAATTATTTCCATGCCACATAGCCCTTCTGAGTCTGAAAAAACTCAAAACCCAAGGGAAAACAAGGAACTGAGGACAGAGGTAGAAAGCAAGCTAGAGTTGAAAAGAGCTATCCCTCAAGCCCACCTTCCAGTACAGAGGAAGGACAAATCAATGATTTGGTATACAGACAGGGGCTTTCACGATGGCCCAGTATGGGAAATGGTGTTCAATAGGAAATACGTAGGATTTGAGCTGCTTGAATGGAAGCTTTTAAACAAGTCATGAAAAAGTTCCTAACAGTCAGTCAATGGAGATGCACAACATCCCTGCAGCAGCATCCCTGAGTGAGAAAACAAAGGAGTTCATAGAGAGTGATACTGGATTATAGAATGCTAAGTAGTGTCTTTGCTCCCTATGGCCATTCAGCATTGCCCTCCTGAGGAAACAATTGGGACAAGCATCATTCCGTGCTCTATTGGATCTTACTAATGTTTTGTCAGTAATTCCTTAGTTACTGGACTCTGAGGCCAATTCATGTGGAATGGGCAACTTTTCACTTGCAGAACCCCTCTCAAGGTTACCTTCACCGTTCTATTTGTCTTGAAGAATGGTTCAGGACTAATGTTATGTTATGTTATGTTATGTTATGTTATGTTATGTTATGTTATGTTATGTTATCCTGCCCACCTTCTGTGAAAAGTTTTCATTACACAGATGATAAAATGCTAACCTCTAAGTGTCTCATAAACTCAGAAAAGCGTCTGAAAGTCATAAAAGGGCAACCAGAAGAGTGAGCTTTGGAATCAATCCGTACAAGACACAAGGACCAGGAACAGCAGCTGATAAAGAGTTGGCTGTGTTCTGGTTTGGAAAAAGGTATGTGACACCTGAAAACATTATTAGACAAAGCCTACAATTGTCTGTGCCTATATGAACACAGAACAGGTTCAAGTGTTTGAAGTATTCTAGGGTACCAGGCATTTTCATAACCAACCTCTCTAAGTTTCCTACCATTCATAGAACTTAATACTTCATAAAAACAAAGCAAACTAAATCCACAAAGGACTGGGACCAAAAAGCTAAGGTAGGTTTTGGAAAAGATTATTTCTTTGTAAAACAAACTAAACAGGTCCATGCCCTGCTACTCAAGTATTCTAGTTGGAAGTAACTAGAATCTCAACGGGTTACAACTAGGAGTGTAATAGAAATAACATTAACAAACACTCCCCAAAAGAGTTTAGTCTCAGTTATAGAAAGAGGCATAAAGTCAGTGTCCAAGAATAGAACAGCAATTGTTAGCATTGCAGTGGGTGGACTCCATTACCAGTTCCACTTAAGTGACAAAGAAAATGGCTTATCCAATTAAGGGTTGAATTAAAGACCCTTAGGCCAAGCCTCTTTCTATGGTGGCATGGAATTGAACTCTAGAAAAGTGGCATGCATATTTACAGCAATGAAGGACAGTGTCCATGGGCTCAGTCTTCAATAGCACACAGGAACTACTGTGAACAGTGTCATTTAAAGCAACTGACTCTCCTCCAGTAACTGAGCCTACAGCAAAAACAGATTAAGCATCAGAAGGGACACTGCCCGTTCTTGTAAATGCCTGACATATTGATGGTACTCTACAGGAATGGTGGCTAGTGTAATACAAATAAACAAAGACACAAAGTGACTGGAGAGAGAAGGACTAAGTAGCCATTGTCTGAATTAAGAACAGAGTAGGTAGTAGTATCATGAGATTTGGCCTATGACAATCTCTACTCACAGTAAGGCTATACCCAAAGGTGGGACTTTATGGATGGCCTATTGAGAAAGCAAGAACTCTCAGGTGTTAACTGAGACACTATGGAAAAAATAAACGTAAAAGAAATCCATAATAAAATTCAGCATAAGTCAGAGTCTCTGGTAGTTTTCCACACGACAGCCAATAGCCTACTGAATTCTGTCATCTTCCTTCAGGTATTACTTGGGGATTTTCACTGGGTTTATATAGAGTCTGGCCACGAATGAGTTGATATAGGCTAGAACCAGCTAAAGTTGCCAGTACTCCCTTGAAATAAACTAGTATCTTATATGGTGCCAAATATCTGAGAACTGTTCTCAAATACAGCTAGCTGTTTACAAACATTTCTATGCAGGTAAGCATCCCACAAAAAGATGTCGCCTATAGCTTAGCTTTCTGGAACATTCTAGAGATTTATGCTGAAGTACATTAAGTCCTTCATTTGCACCCATTGCTCAGGTTGGGTAGTTGAACCAGTCCTGTTCTTGATATTTAGTCTCCAGCAAGTTACCTAGTATAGTGATAGTCGATCCATCTTTTGTCACTTATAACAAGGTATTTTATTCAAGTAATCTTCCTAGGATCTCACTCTCATCCTCTGACTAGACATGGCTTATTCTGAATCACTTTCTTTGCCATTCATCCATGAGTCTATTAATAAAACACTTCCTGTGGGTTCTTAAAACAAATTTAACCCAATTCCCTAACCATGGGAAAATAAAATTCTTATGTACGACGACCACCTTATTCCAGAGGTGACAACGTGCTTATTGGCCTTTTTCAAAGCAATATTCTGTTTGGTCATTGCTATGTTAAAAGTTCTTGAAAATGTAGGAACATCAGAAAAGAGAGATTAGAAAGATTGTAAAAGCCAGAAGTTGAGGAAGAGTGCTATAAAAGTCTGAGTTACAGGTAGGGTAGGACTGTCGCACTCAAGAACTAACAGCAGTTTTGGATTCCTACACAATACCCACACAAGATCAAACCAGTCAATGTTCTAGCATGGATATGTGAGAGACTCAAGAGATACCATTAGGACAATAGCTGTGATTTATTGTTGGTTAGTGATTTCAGGGGAGGGAGATTCACCTTCATTCAGGGATGTATCTAGTCTTAGGTTTCCCATGTTCAGGTGGACAGCCCCACACCCATTCATATACAGTCATTTCTACATGAACTAAGTGCCCCATAAAGAAAAGGGGAAGGGGACATGAAATTGGAAAGGAAATTCATGGGATGTCTGACAGAAGCTGATAAGCTAGGTAGGTGGATATGGTCGAAATATATTTTAATATAAATAATATATTTAATGAAAAAGAAGTTCCTAGAGTTGGCCTTAACCCATTTCCTGGGGAATCTAAGTTATTGGTCATCAGGGAGTAGAACACTCAGATGCTTCCTTCTCATGATGAACTATGTTTCATTCCTCCACATGGGATTATTTTAGCCCTTGTCTTAGTTAGGGTTTTACTGCTGTGACTAAGCCAACTCTTATAAAGGACAACATTTAATTAGGGCAGGATTACAGGTTCAGAGGTTCAGTCCATTAGCATCAAGGTGGGAACATGGTAACATCCAGGCAGGCATGGTGCAGGAGGAGCTGATGGTTCTTTACCTTGTTCTGAAGGTAAACAGGAGAAGACTGCCCTTTAGGCAGCTAGGATGAGAGTCTTAAAACCCAGGCCCCCAATGACGCACATCCTCCAACAAGGACACACCTATTCCAACAAGGCCATACCTCCAAATTGTGCCACTCCCTGAGCCAAGCATATTCAAACCACCACAGCCCTCATGCCCATCCCATCTTCCCTGTTCCTACTAAGTAACCAGGTCTGTCTACCAGGTCCTTCACTACAACATTCTTACTTTTCTCCTAAGTCCTGGTCTATAACCATCATGGAACTCCTGGGTTTTCTCCATTCTTTGGCAATGTTAAAACAAAGGACAGAATAACTGTATTCAATATGGAGATTCAACGTCCCACACCTAGCCCCCAAGGCCTCTGTTTTTAAAAAAACTTATGACACTTGCTTAGAATGTCACCATAAACATCATCATCAAAGAGAGGTTACTTGTGGTGCGATGCCTGATTTTTGAGGCGTGCTACTTTGTCTAATTTTAGCTATCATGTGTCTGCCATAATGTTTGCTTTCCAAAATACAGAAAATTAGAGACTATGTGGAGATACAAGAGAGAAAATAACTCCCAAAAAGCCATTTGTGGATACCAGAAAGAAATTTTATTCCAAAGGCAACTGGGATACATAGCTGGTGATAAGGAAGAAGGCATTAGATTCTTTGTCTCTGTTGACTTTGTAGGGGAGTGACACTTGTCAAGGTAAATGGACAAGGCTGAGCTGGGCATGGGAAAGCATCTTGCAAATATCTGAAGATGTAAGGAAACACATCAAGATGCAAAAAGTCTTTGGCAGGCAGCTACACAAGTCTGTCGATTTTATTCATTGGAACTCTAAAAACCCAGTCACATCTAGTCTGGTACTCTTCTCATGTGCATGGAGCATGTTGCAATCCACCTGGTTGTAATATCTCTAGCTTCCGACCCTATCACCTCTTTCCCAGTTAAAGATTTTGTCTATTTTGAAAAGCCCCAAGTTCAATCTCTCCTTTGTGGGTTAGATATGAAATGTCTCCTGTGCTGGCTAGTTTTATGTAAACTTGACACAAATTAGAGCCATTTGGGAAGAGGGGACCTCAATTGAGACTATGCCCCATCAGACTGGCCAGTAGGAATCCCATTCCTAAGCAGGTGGTCCTGGGGTACATGAGAAAGCAGGCTGAGAAAGCCATAAGGGATAATCCAGTAAGCAGAGTTCTTCCTCGACTTCTGCCTCCAGGTTCCTGCCTCAAGTTTTTGTCCTGTCTTCCTTGATTGTACAACTGTAATATGAAATAAACATTTTCCTCCCTTCGTTGCTTTTGGTCATGAACTTTTACTAAAGAAATGGGACCTTAATTGAACATATCATATGCTCGTGTGTTTGACCACTTGACTCCCAGCTGGTGTTGCTGTTTGGGAAGACTATAGAACATTCAGGAAGTAGGTCCTCCCTGGAGGAAGTGGGTAAATAAAGGTGGGTTTCCAGGTCTTACAACTCTGTACACTTGCTGTTTAGTTCCTTTCCTTCCTAACAGCTGGTGTCATGTGACCAACAGGCTCATCCTTCAGGACCGTGCTGCCCTCTATTTCCTTGAACCGTAAACCCAAATTTCTTCTGTTGGGTTTAAACACAGCAATAAGAAACAAGTACATTCTCTTTAAAAATGTATGACATTCAGAAACCCTCTCTTTGGATGCGTTGGGTAAATAGCTTTTCCAGTTATGGAAAACAGTAAAAGATAAAGCAGATAGCCAAGCAAAGCATGTTCTAAAGGAGCTAACGTTTATCTCTCATAAAGACCAGCAATGACAAGAATTTGTGGGGTCTACTACCTTTGTTTCTATCTGGGAATGCACAAAATTTACCATGGAGAGGGAAAAAAAAAACGTAATAAACAGAAATCTGACTTGCTGCTGAAGTGGTGAATTTGGAAGTTACATGGATTTTGTAAATTTCCTTAGTTTGAGCAGCAGGACCACCCAACTATCTCTTCTTGGTCTGACTCTCAGTTGTTAAGAGTCACTTCTGCAAAGGGTACTCATTACTTTTGGCTGCTTGGTTTGATGGAAATAATTATCTGGCAATTGATAGATAAATGAGCTTTGAAAAACAGATTTTATTTTCTCTACTCACCCTTGCAAAAATTCAGGTCTCAACCACTTTTTAAGAATATGATGGGAATAATGGAGGAGGGTAAAGAAACCAAGAAAAGCTGATGTCTACGTACAGAAAGACTTAATGAAAATGTTGCACTTTGTATCTGATTTGGGGCAAGGAAATGAATTGAGACTGTTTTAATAGAGGCAATTCTTAGGTAGTCTTGGTGTCATCACTGGTGTTTAAAGTAAAAACATTTTTGTTGTTGATTTGTTCTTTTGAAAAGACAAAAAGTATATACTTAGTCTTATTGAGGAAATTATATTGAGGTAAGAATTCAGGTCTCTGAATTCTGTACTTGATCCTATCCTGAAGGCATCATGTGATGTAGACTACATATTCACCCATTCATTCATGCATAAATATATTTTTGGGTACTTATGTGCAAGGGACTAGACAGAGCACTAAGAACATTTAAAAAGATAAATAATTATATAGCACTCTTGCTGCTGAGAGGGTCTGCAAAATGAATGCATCCAGCAAGATGCATTGACTTTAGCAAGAGTAGTTTTGCAGGAAGCGATGGCATCAGAAGATTTACTCAAGTGGGTTGAAGAGCGACTGGCAGGAGAAGAATTGGAGATAACAAGAGTTCGTGAGTGTTGCTAAACTTCTCAAGAAAGGCCACACATCTGAATTGCCCACTCAGTGATGTGCTGGATTTTCTGTCCAAGAGGTGAAGTGGTGTATACAGGTCAAGCCTCCTTCCTCGGATACAGTGGACAGTAGTGCTCATAGTGACCAATTAAACAGTTGAAGCTTTGAAACATTCTTCCAGTGAATATTAAATCTCACCGGTGTTTTGTGCTTCTGGCCCAGCGTGATGGCCATCTTGGCAAGTCTCAGTGAAGAATTTCTCTTTTCTGTCCACATGTTTGTCCTCTGATAGCACTGATTCTTTGTCTTGGCCTTACAAGTTGAACATGAGTTCAGAATGAGGGCTGGGCCTCTGGAAGGCATTTTTGCTTGAAATACTTGATGCACAATCTGTAGATTGACATATTCAGTGTTTGTATGTATGTAATATGAGTAGGTAATGCCACACCGGACATGTGGAGGTCAGAAGACAATCTCAATTGGCCTTCTACTTTGTTTGAGACAAAGTCTCTTCTTATTTGTTATGCTAATACCAGGTTACCTGGCACAGGAGCTTCCAGATTCTCTGGTCTCCAATTTCCATTTTACCATAGGAGAGCTGGGATTACAGATCCTCATTCTCCCATAGCCATCTCTTCCCTGCTATAATGGACTGTGAGACAAAATAGACCCTTCTTCCTTAAGTCACTTTTGTCACAGAAGTTTTCATAGCAACAGGAATGAGAAAAATAATTAAGGCATCTACCTAATATGAAAGTCAAAAAACAAAACAAAACAAAACAAAACCCAACAACAACAACATGATTTGAGAGATGGCTACCAGAGGGTGTTATCAAACCTTGTTGACTCAAATTTGCTTCCCAACATGCACATCAGATAGCTCTACCTGCTACTCCAACTCCAGGATTCAATGCCCTCTTCTGTCCTCTGAGCATACTTATGCACACTCACACACAGACACAAGTCATTTTTTTTAAAACAGTTATTTTTTTTTTACAATTAAGAAAATCAGATTTCTACTTGAAAGCATCCTGATCTAACACGAATTCAGAGCTGATTAATTCAGGACTCAAGGTCCCACACTGTTTTCTAATTCTAATTCTAATACCCTGTGGGAACAGGACTAAGGATGGTCAGAGGCCGTGGAGTTACGTGAAGAATCCCGGGAAATCAAATTCTAGAGACCAGAATCAGGGTACAGTTCAGAGTTTAATCCCCACCACATAAGCTTATTTATATACAGTGTTTGACAAAATCCCAAGCCCCTAAATCCTATGCTAATAATATTCTTGCCATACCATCAACCATGCCCCAGTGAAAGGTAACTAAGAAGGAGTGGGGTTGGTGAGCATTGTTACCTGTGAGGACTTCCTTGAAGATGGGTTTGTTGTCTCACCAGTGTTCTGGGAGCCATCTTAGATCTAACACCATGAGCCACGTAGGTCAGATCAGGACTCTTCAAGGAGTCTCAGGAGCCTATGGAGCTTCACCCTTCATCCCACTTTATGGTTCCTTAGGTTGACTTCCACATCCCCCAGTGTCGGCTTTGTTAATTTTTGTCCTTGGTAAGATAAATCATCACCAGGATGGCTGCTGTCATTTCAAGCATTACAGGCTATGTGTTCACACACAACACAATGTCCAAACTCTTAACCATCTCTCTTTGTCTGTAATGAAGCCCAAATCTCAAACCTTAGGGTGTTTCTCCCATCTTGCCAGACAGATTGCATTAATTAACATTTCTAAATGGATTTCTAGTAACTTCTCTTAAGGGTAGATCTAGACTAATGAGGATAAACTCTGGAGCAGAAGGCTGTCCTGGAACTCCTGCAACACCAGCGTGTGAGCAGTTCACAGATGGGTTGTTTTGCTTTAGAGAAAAGAGAACAACCTGATTCCTGGATTTCTTTCAACAGAAAGATTCATAGACCAGGCTAGGAGTATTAAAAAGAAATCACAAAGACGTGGTGTTCTGGGCTAAGAATGATAAGGGAATGTTTCTGTAGGTTATTTCCTGTTGGGCACACATTTATGGAAACTGACTAAAATCTTTATATCTTCGACAGACTCTACTAATTCCTCCTAAGACCCGCTTGTCCAAAGAACCAATTGCATTGCAAAATTTTAAAGGTTACATTGAAAACACTTGAAAATAAGCCACCAATAAATGAGATGACAATAATAAGAGCCCCTAAATAAAGAGGCTAAGAAGGAGTTAAGTGTAAAGGAAGAGGGAAGAAATAGTTAAGGCATTTATAAGACACTAGAAAGTCTAGAAGAGAGAATGTTAGCAGTACGGAGTCACAGCTAAAAATCTGCATCTTGCCCTTTAAAACCCAAGAGAGAAAGCTTTCCCTCTGAGGAGAATCGGTGTGTTTAGCAATTACGGCATATCTTTTGCAACTATACTGTATCTTTTTTGGGGGGAGGGCGGTGAGGAAGAACAAAAAGAGGCTTTTGTATTAGGTACCTGGCTCAGCAGAAACCATCATTTATCTTCCACTTTTACTGATGCAATATTTTTCTTTTCTCCCCTTTTAATTGGCAGATAATAATTGTATCAATTTATGAGATGCGGTATGAGGCTCATAGCAATATACAATGTATGATAATCAAAGCAGGGTAATTAGCATTTTATTTCCTTAAACATTTATCTTTGCTTTGTGTTTGGAGCTATTAAGTTCCTCCTCCTTTATATCTTTATAAAATGTATGATGAATTGTTATAAACTTGACTCACCCTATCTGCTACAGTGGAATAGATTTCTTCTACATAACATTATTTTGGTACCCATTATCCAACCTCCTTCTGTTCCTATTCCCCCCCAACACCCTTCTTAGGCCCTAATGATCATTTTACTACTTCATATTTCTATGTGACCGACAATTTGCATTTCTACAAATGAGTGAAAGCACATGCCGTCTTTCAGGTGTTTTGTCACACAGTGTCCTCCAGTTCCATCCATGTAGCTGTAAATCACAGAACTGAATTATTCTTATGGCCAAATTGTACACTATTATGTCAGTTGCCCTTTTGACACTGTGGTAAAATGCCTGACCAAAAATAATCAAGGGAGGAGGAATTTGTTCTGCTGTTTCAGTTCGCTGTGGTGGGAAGGATCTGGTGGAGACTGAGTGTTGAACTTGTGGCAGCCAAAAGGCTGAGAGGTGGCAGAAAAAAAGCCAGGGCAAAATAGTCTCTTTACTCATACCCACTCGATAACTTACCTCTTCTACACAGGCCTCATCTTCCGCAGTTCTACCATGTTCAAAGGGTAAGTCTATTCACCATTGACTCCATTAATAGAATAAACCATTAAGTAGATCCAAATACCCATGATCTCATCTCTCTGAAAATGACCCCACAGACACCTGCAAAAGTGTCTTACTAGTTTCCTTTGTATTTTAAATCCAGTCAACAGGACAGTCATGATTAAGCATCATGTATGTGTGTATGCATGCTACACTTCCTTTATCCCTTTCTCTGTGGGTGGACACCAAGGTTCTATATATTGGCTACTGTTCGACTCACTCTTCTGTTGCTTTGATTAAACACTTTGACCAAACTTAAGGGATAGGAGGATTTATTTCAGTTTTATTTCCAGGTCACAGTCCAATACAGAGAGAAGTGGGGAAAGGAACTCAAGCAGGAACTGAAACAGAAACCTTGGGAGAGAACTGTTTTCTGGCTTGCTCAATAGCTCATGTTCAACTACTTTCTTATACAGCCCAGGAACATCTGCCTAAGGAATGATGCTGCCCATAGTGGACTAGGCCCTTCTACATCAACTAGCTATCAAAGATAGTCCCCAATAGACATATCCACAGGCCAATAAGACCAAGGTAATTAATTCTTCAATTGAGCTCCCCTCTTCCCAGGTGACTATAAGTTATGTCAAATTGACAATAAAAACTAGCAATGGTAGCCACTATGCATAGGGCAGTGAATATGGAAGTGTAGGTTTGTCATGGTTTACTAATTTGATTTTAATTTTTAGCAAAGAGTCTTTATATCCTATGACCCATCAAAATTCTTTAATTTTTATAAATCAATCAATTAACTAAGCATATAGCCTCAAAAAATAAAATATCACTCTAAAACAATATTAAACAAACTATTAACCATACATGGTAGGATATATCACAGAATTTAGGAGGCTGAGGCAGGAAGAGTACAAGTTTAAGACCAAATGTACAAAAAACCAAAAATGAAACAAAACAAAACAAAATTCTATGCCATATTTAAAAGAATCATTCTTTAAGGTCTTAATAGAAAAGGACTTTGAGAATTTTAAGTCAAATTTCTGGATATTAAATTAAGGGCAGATCATTTTATACCATCTATCCAAAATAAAATATGGAAGACATTTCTAGGTATTTCTGGTTAGTTCTCAAACCTCCAATATTGTCAGCATCACAGAGAACATGTCAGCTTTATGGGGACATTTAGAATGATTAAGTAGTTGGAGAGATCACTCCAGAACAGATTAAAATTGACAGAAAGGGACTTAGATTAATAAATAGTAAAAACTGTCACTCAGTACCATTCACTACTCATCTCTTGTGTAACAAGTACTATGCAGTGAACACTTCTATTGGACCAGAACGTACATCCCCGCTGGTCTGACTAACAGTACCATTGCTACTGTCTCCCCTGGACTCCGCAGCTTCTAACTGGTCCACCTTGATGAAACTGCCATGTCTCAGCTGCCAGAGAAAGGAAATATCTGTCCCTTGTCAGCTCCCCTGGAACTGTGTCCCACCCAGGCCTTTCACAGCATACAATTGTGCCAGGCCAGTGAAGATGGTCAGATGGTGGACAGACTAAATGAGTAGTGAAATAAATGGTCTCAGCCTGCTCTTTGGGCACCCAGTTACTTCATGTTTAAGGGAAATATGAGGCTGGGAGGCTGCTCAGTTTCAAGAGCCCTTGCTGCACCCAGACAGCACCCAAGTTTGTTTCCCAGGAGTCACACCATGAAGCTGCAACTTCAGCTCCAGGTGACCCAAGATCCTCTCCTGACCTCTGCAGGGATGAGCATGAGGGTACACACAACACACACACACACACACACACACACACACACACACATTTTGTAAAATAAGTTGGTCCCTATTAATATAATATCCTTTCAATTTTTTATTGTTTTTTCAAACATTTTAAAAATTTATGCGCAAGTGTGCCACACCATATATTGGGCAGTGAGAGTGCAGCTCTCAGGAATTCTCTTCTTCAACCATATATCACGCTTGGCAGTAGGCTCCTTTACTCTCTGGGCCACCTTCTCCTCCCTCGCCCCCTTTAATTATTTCTTATATCACTGAGATTGAGCTATCCAATGTTCTGCTCAAAATATGTCTGTAGTAGTACTTACCCTCGAAATATCTCTCAGAACAGGTTGTGAGAGCTGCCCAGGTCTGGTACTGGCCGTGTCTTTCCCTGTACAGTGAAGACTCACGTACACCAAATCCAAGTAGTTTACTCTTGTCACTAGAAGACCCCATGAAGTCACAAATAAGGAATGATGGGAGGAGGGCTGGGGGGTTAAGCTAGAACGACTAAGTCTCCTTTGAGTTTGAGTAAAGCAGTTTATCTGTGCTTTCAAGACCTCCGGGGTCAGTCCTCATGAGAATGTGTCAGTGTATGTCTCTGAGTGTGTATTTTCAGCAGCCCATCATTTGAAATCTCTCACGTTGTTTGAGCCAGCAAACCAAATACAGACACAAAATGATCCTGTGACCAACAGCTTTCCACCTGGGGTCATAAATGAACTCCAGCACAGGACTACGGAGCTACAACCCCGGGTGGAAAAGGATAAGAAGCTATTTTTAGGAGAGGAATGGCACCATAAAACTAGCTGCTCCTGCAAAGATAATGCCGAGGGCAAGGGAGTGCCTGTAAGAAACAACAAACAGACTCATCAAACCTGAGGATTGCTGCACCTGATTTTCCCTGAGGGCTGGAACTTCCGTGTGCTCTGAACCTTATCATCCAACCCCATTCCTGCTCTTGGGTCTCTGTTTTCTGACTCAGTATCTCTTCTATGCTCTATTTGGTGACATTGTGAATTGAACCCACATCGCTTTAGTATTTGGTTTTCAGTTTCAATAGGTCATTGAATATTTCACTGCAAAGTCAAAGTCCCTGGCTTCTGAGTTTCGAGCCCAAGATGTTAGTCATATGAGCATGCTATTTTAGTGTTTTACATTATGACCTATGGTCTGTGAGTTCATTGTGCTCTTTTGATTCAAAGTGTTGTCCTACCGTTTTCTCTCTATCATCCTCTTCCCCATGGAGTAGGAACTAGGCTCCTCAGCCCCTTGTCTCCTCCTTTGGCTGTGTACTAACATGATCTCATTACTTAGGGACAAAGCAGCAAGACCATTTCAGCTCTCAAGAGAGAGAAAATCAGAAGACGGTTTGTGTGATAATATTAGTCATGTGATCCTTGCCTCCTCCCTTACCCCACGCAAAAGGGCCTTGTAAAAGACCCAGACCTAAGGTAGTTTCTGAGGCCTGAGAAAGTCAGCTTTCACCTTCAAGATGGTTGCAATTATCCTCGTTATTCTAATTACTTTTCTGACTGACTACAAAATAGTGAATGAAGATCTCTCTTGTATCAAGGCTACAAATGCTTGTGAATCTTCTTTGATGAAACAGAAGGGTTTCAGTGGTGTCCTTTATTCTACATGGTAGAATTAAAATGGACAAAGAAAACTTCTACCCGGTTGAATTTCTTCTTTGAGTTGAATATCTCAAAGTGTTGCAGTGACTCCTTTCAGACCTTTGAGGTCATCAAATGCATCGGTGTAATATCTTGTATTCCACCACCATATATCTTGCCCTGCCAGGTTCTCACAGCTCCAGTTAGGCCAGAAACAATTATATATTATTTCCCAGTGGTTGACTATCATCTGCAACCCATTTACTAGTAAATAGTTCAGAACAAAAAGGAGTAGTTGTGTTGTTGTTGTTGTTGTTAAAGACATGGTCTCACTCTAGACCCCAGACTGACCTGGAACTTGCTATGTAAACAAGTCTTGCCTCAGACTCACAGAGATGCACCTGACACAGCTTCGCATGCTGGAATTAAAGAAGTGAGCCACCACACACAGTGTATTATTATTATTATTATTATTATTAGTAGTAGTAGTAGTAGTAGTAGTAGTAGTAGTAGTATTGTTGATTGGTAGGCTATTGTGTAGCTCATAAACAACGTAGAAAGAAAAGACAGTCAGGTTTAAACTTATGTACAAATTAAAAGAACCTAGGAGCAAGACACCATCCATGACTTGTCTCTCAGAGAGTCTGGGCAGGATGGAATGAATGGTTCCTAGGTTTTGGAAAGTAACTGATGCTTCAGAGTTCTATCTGCACTGGGCCATTGTTTTATATGTTCTTTACTCTCTGTCAGGACAAAATCTTTAATTGTGACCTTTAATTAGCTTGGCCTCAGTTATGTGATCATTTTCTAGCAGCTATATAAACCTAGGGAGAGAACGTTTGCTCTGCAAATTATTTGTACATTATCCATATATTTCTGGCTTTCTAAAGACTTTTTGAACACCTTAAAAGAACTAAGTAATTCCTTCTCTTTTCCAATAGGCCCAACTTTCCAGACTAGATATCTGGAAATATCTCTTCTCCATATTCCAGGTGGCATCTGCTTTAGTTGTCATAGGGTACCACATCAGGAAGCCTGTGTGGAATACCCACTTTGCACATAGCTGGAGTCAAATCCAAGCTCCTCACCTAGAAGTGACATCTGAGCTATAGCATAAAACTGAACTCCTGAGGGGGTTGCAAGTCTTTAACCTGGTGTTAATCAACCTAGGACCATATATATTATCTTCCCCACAGCAGGTTGTTGGGCTATGGCTCCTAATCTCTTGAGCCTATTTCTTCAGCCTTCCTACTTGTTTTATAAATCATTCCTCTTCTGTTTAGTGATTTATAGTCAATTTGTGCTGACCACAGTCAAGACCGTCTTCCTTTGTTTTCCACATCAGAAGACAGACTTCTATCGGCCACTAAGATAATAATACTAATGAGTCTCTTCCCACAAGATAGGCATTGGAATAACATAAATAAATGGATAATTCAATATTGTAATAGTATTTTAATATATGTTATCTCCAATACTTAGAATGACCACTATATTTGTTATTACTGTTGTCATTTTAAAAACTGTAAGTCAAGAAGGAAAGAGATAAAACAAGATGTCTGAAGATGCCCGAGTAAGCATGTGGTAGAAGTGGCCAATCCCCTCAAAGGTTTCTGCCTAGACAGTAAGCACTTCAAACGAGATCTCCTTATTCCTAATTCCTGCTGAAGCTCTGCCGTAACACACCCCAAAGATCCGATATCAACAACAAACTCCTCCAAGAAAGTACTTCGCCAGACTTTTCAAAGGCATGCCTGGTACTGGAACATTCCACAAGGCAACCGACAGTGTCCTCATCAAGAATTATATAACTACGGGCAGCATAGGATCAGAGAAGCCATCATAGTTAGGGTTGTACTGCGGTGAACAGGCACCATGACCAAGGCAACTCCTATACGGATAACCTTTATTTGGGGCTTGTTTACAGGTTCAGAGGTTCCGTCCATTATCATCAATGCAGGAACATGACAGCATCCAGCCAGGCATGGTGAAGGAGAAGCCGAGAGTTCTACATCTTCATCTGAAGGCTGCTAACAGAATACTGACTTCCAGGCAGCTAGGATGAGGGCCTTATAGCCCACACCCACAGTGACACACCTACTCGAACAAGACCTCATCTCCCAACAGTGCCACTTCCCAGGGCCAAGCATATACAAACCATCACAGGAACACAGGGGCTGACGTCTCTGGCACTGGAGCTTGTGAGGTGTAGGCAAACTCATGTGAAGAGCCAGCTCAGTAATGAACCACCTCTTTTAAGAGTTGAAAGATAAAGTACACAGAAATCAGGAAAGAAGCACAGTGTCTGAATTTATTAAATGCTCACCAAGAAGTGATGGCTATTATTATCTTTGGGTGACCTTTAATAAAAGGTCAAACTGATAAAGATCAAGTCGGCTCAGCATTCTAAGGGAGGTTCAGTCATGTAGGTGAGGTCTCAGGATGCTCCAGCAGGATCCCAAAACCCTACAGGAGTAAATCAAATGAAAGTTTTACTTTTTCCCTCAAGAGTAGATAATATCCATCCTCCTCCTTAGTTCAGAGTCGTTAAGTGGAGAAAATGAGATAATGTGTGTACAAAAAAAGCACTTCAGAAAAAACCAGTAAGTGCCAGAAAGTTGCAAGGTATTGCTGTCCTTGAGGCTTTTAGGCTTTTTTTTTTTTTTTTTTTTTTAGAATGCCTTTTCCTTGGTAAACAACTGGATTCACCCTTGAAATTCTTTTAAGTATATAGGACTTACATATGTGACACAATGAAAGAAAGGTTTTATGGGTCTAAATTAGTCTGACAAAGAGAAGTATGAGCAGTGTGATTTAATGTGTGTGTGTGTGTGTGTGTGTGTGTGTGTGTGTGTGTGTGTGATAGGAACATTGCTTTTGTGGGGAAATTATGGCTAGAATCATCTGTTTTCTACCAAGGTCTAAACCATGGGAAATTAGTCTTAATTGTAACAGGAATGGATTAGGTGAATCCAAGGAAATACCCCCAGTCTCTGCACTGTTAGGATTAAGGGTTCATGAGTTCCGGAATGAGAAGTTCACTTTTGGGTTTTGATAAAAGAAGGGCAAATGGTTTAGAAAATTGGGCTATGGATTGTATTGTAAATCAGTGGTCCTCAACCTTTAAGTCATGACACTTTTGGGGGTCCCATATCGGATATCCAGTATATCCTATTTTTACCTTGCAATTCACAGCAGTGGTGAAATTACAGTTATAAAATAGCAACAAAATAATTTTATGGTTCGGAGTCACCACAACAATCGGAACTGCATTCAAGGGCAGCAGCATTAGGAAGACTGAGAACCACTGCTTAAATGGAAGCTGGGATGGGCTAGGAGTTCCTCGAGAGGTAGCTTAGTTGATTGGAAGTGGTTGTAGCAAGTGCGTGCTTATTGAAAGGCCATTCTATCCTCCACTGGGAGATGGGAGAGAGAACGTGTACCAAGTTAATTTAGAGGGGGAAAAAAAGGCAATTTTCATACCACTCCCTTGTGTAATGCAGAGGATCCCAGACAGTAGGTCATTGTCAGCCTTTTTGGGAAGTTAAGCAGCCCTCACACCCAGGGCTAGAGAAGGGCAGAGTTGAGGGAACCAGCTGGACCATCACAAAAGGTTAAGCTGGGTTTCTTGAATCTACCCAACAGAGGCAAGAACTGAACACAAGCAGAATGTTAGAAGGTTGCTGGAGAAAGTCCCAGAATTGTACTGCCTCTGATCAGCATTAGTTCGTTCTGAGTTCAATGGGACCACACTGCTACTTGGCAATCCATTTGTTCATCTCTTGTTGATTTCCCTAAATATCTCCCAAACAGCTGTTCATGTCCCATTCTCCTCTTCAAGACTCCCCCCTCCTATTCAATAAGCTCCAGATACACTGGGCCTTCATTCAATAACTCAATCATGCCGAGCTCTGCTGCCTCATTGCTTAGCACGTCAACAGCATTCTAGCTGTTGCCTCCAGCTAGAATGTGCTTTGTTAGATTGCTTGAAAAGCTTCTAACTTGCACTCAGCCTCAAGGACTCTTCTTCATGAAGATGACCCTGGACTCCATTTATCTTTTTTCTTTGCCGTCACAGTCACACCCTGATCCTAACCAACCAATAACCAAGGATCTCTTTTGTATTGCTTGTTTTTATGATAGCTCTACTACTAGGTGATACCATCTATGAGGAAGAACACATAGACACTGCTCATATTGGCCCAAGGTTGGAAGAGTAGGTTGACCATAATCGAATGAAGAATTGTAGACTGTGTTTCATTGTCTCCAGTAGAGATATTTCCCGTAAGTTTCTAGCATGGTGTTTAATCTATGTAGTAGGGCAAAAAAAAAAGGCTGACTCATTACCACATTAGTCTCACTGGGGGGTATGAATCTGAAACAACCATTTGGTTGGGTTATTTGCTAGTTTTGGTGGTGTCCCTAGTCCACGTCTGTCTTCTTAAGCTATGTTGAAGTGAGCAATTGCCTCGATGAGAAGAAAGAAAATTAGAATTCCCATGTCCTGCCCAACCCCAGGACATATTTCCCTATTTGTGTTGGGAAAATGTAAGAAATTTTCCTTAAAACCATTAGATTGAGATCTTTAGTCCACTGGTTATTAACAAAGACCTCAGAGCCATGGTAGGAGTGGGAAATAGACTAGAACCCTTTCCCTCAATGCATGAAAGAGTTTCGTGTCAATCACATGTAGCCCTTCACTGTTTCCTGATAGAATACCCATGTGATTCCATGAAAAGAAGAAGCTACATAACACAACTCTGCCGAGTGGACTTGGTGTTGAGTTTTTATTTCTATCAAATGCACAACTGCTGTGGGAAAGAAGAATCCCAGAGTTATGGGGCATCCCCACTGGGCCAGTAGAAGCTATCTACCTTCTGTTTGAGCAGCTATTGGTCTTGAGCCAGCAGAGCCTGTGTAGTGCACTGTCCAGCAGCAAAGCAGAAGAGGAAAACACAGCAAGAGAAGAAGCTATAATTTCCCACACCTTATATGTTCTGCATATCAGAGACCCAGGTGATAGGGAAAGAGTTTTATTCTTAATTCAGAAAGCCACACACAGAGCAAGCTGGCTAGGCAGTGAGCTTTGGGACAGCTTTGATATTTGTGCATGCTAACCTTCTGGCCAGCTGTTGATCTGAAAAACTTCAAAATTGCCACTTTGAGAATTGGACTAAGGGAAAGCCATCGACAAAGAAAATTGGTAAACCCTAGGTGTAGATGATTTGTTCTTATTTGAGGATAGATGGGAAGGAAACAATAACCATACAAAGCTGGTAGAAACCACTATAGAATAAAAGAAAGGGAAGAATGTTTTAAATAATCGAGGAAAGAGGAAATCCCTCTAAGCGATTTACTTTAGGAAATAAAGCAATATTTTACATTCTGCTTGACATCAATAAACTGTGGCTAAAAGGCCAAGATGTCAAGACAAAGAAAATGAGATTTAGAGGGAGCAGATGGCATAAATAAGGACTGTGAGGAAAAGAGAAAGAGAAAGGAAACTGAACGGGAAATAGAAAAGTGAATGTGTACAATGAAGCAGGGAGGTGTAGCAGTGAGCATATGGAGAGCTGGGTCAGTGACGTGGAAAAGAAATAAGGGGAGACCTGTCAAAGTTAAATTATGACGAGTAGAAGCTGAATGATGGAGCTGAGAATGCTGTCCATTTGGAGAGTGCCTGCCTAGCATGGGAGGTAGATGCAGGAGGATGAGATGTTCAAAGTTATCCTTGCCCACATAGCTATGCGTTCAAGGTCAGACCGGTCTACCTAAGACTTTCGAAAGTATGAATTGGTGAATGACATGTGTATTATTATTAGACACACAGACTTAAAAGGGAAGGGCTAAGTTTGAATCCTTATCCAGCCACTGCTGTGATTCTGTGTAGAAGATAGATGATACAGTAGTGAAGAATACTATCCAGTCCCACCGTGACTTTCTGCTAATGTTTAAGAGGTTATTGGGTTATTTTCTGAACTAAGTCTAAGCAGTAAAGTGGCATTAACAGTAACCACCTGAGAGGGTGCTTGGACAAGTTAAATGAGTCCGTGCAAGAACAGAGTAGACATGCCCAGCACATTACTACCCTATGAAGCACATTTATACACTTGCCCTGTTCCTTGGTGCTCTTTTTGACTCAACCCCAATGAATATTTCTGAATCTGTCCTAGAATTGCAAATATACTTTAAAAGGAACTATGACAAATATACAAGCAGAAGTTTATTAGAAAGAGACTCACTTAATGAAAGCAATATGGCTAGAACTTAAAAAGGAGAGAAGGCTGCTGGGTACAGTCATATATAGTTGAAATTCCAGTACATGGAGAGTAAACGCAGGAAGATTGGGGCTTGTGGATCCCCGAGGCTACATAATGAAATTCCATCCCAAAAAGTAAGTAAATAAAATAAGAAAGAAATAAAAGAAAAGGGTAGATAAGGAGACTGTGGACGGAACTGTGGGTTTTAGTGTATCCAAGGTGAAAAGTGAAGGTCTGAGCGAAGATGAGGCTTTGAACAAGCAAAAGGAGTGGATTTGAGAAGTATTTTGATGGCTGACTTAGTCTGAGCACTTCTTCATTTACCACTGATCAGTCTTTCCCCCGTCTCTATTTCATTTTCTCACATCCTTACCTGATGCCTGATGCCTAGGTTCAACTGTGCTTTTATAACCAAATACTTAAGAAGGAGTCATTTATAAACTATAAATACATTTCTTACATTTCTGGAGGTCTAGAAATCCAAGTGTAAGGTTTGCTTTCTGAGGAGGGTCTTCTTTACGTCATAGAGGGAGGAGCTGTGTCTTCTTATTATATGGGTACCCTGAATCCTGATCGAGATAGATAGAATCTCCGTGAGACCCTAAAAGGGACCACAGGTGCATTCCCAGGCTCCCAGATCAGGGCCTTCTCAGCCCCTACAGACCCCTGTAGAAAGATTTGAGACAGATCAGTCACGTAGGGCAACACCCCAAACCCCTCTTCCACAGGTGAGGACAAGACCACAGGTCACGTAGGCTCAAGACAGATCAATCATAGAAACAGGACCACGCCTCCAAATATGTAGATGAGGTCTTCCCAAGCTCTCAGCCAAACCAATAGGAAGTACCTGCTGTCAGACACTGACCTATCCACAAACTGTATTTAAGAATCGTGTTCAGGATTAAAAGTGTACAAGAATTACTCCTTCGTCTGACAGCTTCTGTCCTAAGAGCTGTAACACTGATGCTCGGGGAAGAGATCTGCTGTCCCGAAATCACCGACAGAAGCTCCCCTGCACCCCTTGCCAGCTAGTCAGTCTCCTGATGGCTCAGTCCTGGCAGAGCAACCAAGTGACAGTGGTGGAAAGGAGCAGGACCAGCAGTGGTGGCCGCGGAAGCAGTCCCTTCTCCCTGATGAGTTCTCTTCCCCTCACCTGAACTTGAACACCTAGCCAGGTCAGAGATCCACATGGAAAGCCCCAGGCGCCAGGGCTCCACAGAGGTGGAAGGGCAAACAGTGTGGAAATACTGTCCTCAACATGACAGAAGGGCAGAGGAGAGTGAATTCAAGCATTCCCATACGATTTGCATTTATCCCATTCGCCAGGGCTACTCTTTTACAATCTACATGGTTCCTAAGGGCCCATCCTATCACACTGGGAGTTCAACACATGATGGCTGGGGTACACTGAAACCACCCCATTCTCCTTTGTGGAGTCTGCTCCCAAATTACTTTCCTATTTCCCAATCCTTGTTTTGGGGTCTTAGGCTACCCTAGCTTGAAGCCCTGCTTTGCCAGGCCCCCGAGGAAAAATCTTGCTTAACCTTTCATCTTGACCTCTTTAGCGCCAATGCACTCTTTTTCTGTCTAGAGAGGGCTCTTCCTTTCCTGTTCTGTTTCATCATAAGGTGTCCAGGGAGCTCTGTACTTGACAAGGTTTGACTCCGATAGCCTCTCACAGCCAATGAGTGAATACACTCTCACTCCTACAGACAATGGCACACTCTGTCTAGAGCCAAATCCATCCTAATCATCAGGCTCGAGGTTCGGGACAACGAGTCTTCCGGAAGTCAATAATGCTACTTTTGGATCACCCGTACCCAGCATGCTTAATGAACAGGATGATGAGAAAATAAAATATATTTTTTCATCCCACAAAGAAAGATTATGTCCTCATTCTCTCATGTCTCACTTCCGGACTCGCTTTCTTTTCACTTAAATTATGTTCAAATCACACTTTTATTAGTGTTAATTTGCTGGTTCTTATGACTTCTTTAATTTTGGGTGCATTTGGTTTTGCCCAGGAATGTATTTTGGTTATTGGCTAGAAGGACAGAGGAATGCTTCATGCCTGGTGATTAAATTTTCACTTGAAACATGTCTAGGTTGAATATTGTTCACAGATATTTATTTCTCTAGCATTGGAGAACAATTCACCTTCTCTAGCCTGAGCTACCTGGGCATTCTCAGCTTTCATAAAGGACATCTTCACCTTACTTAGTTGTAAAATGGAGGATGGAGGGTGGCTAAGGATTCTGAAACCTTACACATTGGACTGCTAGACATTGCATCCTACTCAGATTTAATCTGATCTTTAGTT
Source organism: Rattus norvegicus (assembly GCF_021556685.1). Lineage (NCBI taxonomy): Eukaryota > Metazoa > Chordata > Mammalia > Rodentia > Muridae > Rattus > Rattus norvegicus. The sequence goes on along the minus strand of NC_141552.1, from coordinate 12,112,095 downwards.
AGTGACAAATACAACATTATTAAGATATGCAACCATTCCTTGTAGACTGGTCAGTGTCCCCTGCTGCAGGCTCCAACCTGAATCATTCCCCTTGTATTTCAATTATCAGTTGCTCTTTTTCCTTCCTGTAGAATCAACACCCCATTAATGCTACTTACTCACTGGAACCCAGCTCCCAAGATGGGGCTGGAGGGATGGTTCAGCGTGGTAAAGTGCTTGCTCTGCAAACATTCGGAACTGTCATAAAACATGGGTAGTGTGTTTCTGTCATCGTAAGATTAAGGTGTTGGGGGGGCGAGAGCAGGAGGCATTCTGTGGCTTTCTGTCTAGTATGGCTAAATCAGTGAACTTTAGGTTCAGTGAGAGACTTTCAAAAAACAAGATGGAAAAACACTGAGGAAGACACCCAGCATGGACATCTGACTTACACACACACACACACACACACACACATACCCCAGGCTTCTGCTCTAAGGCTTGTGTACCTACAGCTGCCTGGACTTCTATTGGTGGATCCGTTGGTATAAAAGTTGTTAAATCCTCTCTTCGAAGTTTCAATTGCCTAACTACCCAGCTCTTGAGGAACGTTCAAATATTCAGAAAACAGTCCCCAAATCTTAGGAGAGCGAGCCTAGCTCGTAAAGGAAGGGCGTTTTGGGTTGACTTTGAGTCGCTAGCCTCAACGGATGCAAAATTCCTTTGTGGGAGGAGTGAGGGCGTCAGAAGTCCGAAAAGCTAGAAACAAAATTCTTGACTCCTACGTCAAAGACCTGATTTGCCTCCATATCATATTCACTCTTGACTTGTCTTTAGATCCCAGTTGCAATAGGTACTCAGCAAAGGAGGTCAGAAATCAGGGAGGTGGGAGCTTTCTCTGTCTTCCATTTTGAGATGCCTTTAGGGCCCCCTAGTGGCGATGTTAGGACATCCAGTCTCTCAAGATTAATTCTGTATGACCCCAACAAAGAGAGGAGAGGATAAATGAGGAAGGAGGGATGGTGGATGCGTGGGAGGCAGGGCGAGTACAGCTTTTTCACTGGCAGGTGCAGTGTTGGTGTAAGGATAAATAGCAGTTGGTTTATAGGATACGATAATCCTGTTTCTCAGTTCTCAGCAAACTCCGCGCGGATTCTTTAGCAACAACGGATATATTTCCTTACGTATTTTATTCTGCATTCCTCATAACGATGTCATAGCCAAAATCTTTTTTTTTATGACATTTGTATCTTGGTTTGTGTCAAAGAGGCATAATTCCTAGGCAATCACTTCCAACTTCAGGACGGACACACACACACACACACACACACACACAAACACACACACGCACTAACACACCACAGACTTACATTTGCTTAGACTGGGAAATTCTAGAGCTTAACAGTTTTCCAGAGGAAAAAACTTACACGAAGAGCCCTCCATGATAGGAATTAACCAGTATTGTTTGTGGGTTATGACAGTCTAACAATCTCCTCATTTAGCCCATTCCATACACCACTGGTGTATAACTGTAATGTTGAGTTCGCAGAGAGAAGCTTTTTCACATTCAGTGAGCTTGTTGACACATGCTAGCCAACTTCAGGAAACCCGGTAGTAACTACGGCACCCCACTGGCCCCAGTGAACATTGCTTCTGCTCCACCCACTTTTGGGTCATTCTAATGGAGACATTTCTTTTCCACATTCATCATATTTGAGTTTCTGATGCTAATTCATTTATTTCCTCCTTTGCTTGTAAATTCCAAGACTCTCTTCCCTTTCCCTTATTAACATGCTAATGTATTGTAATAATGCGTTTTTACACCCTTAATGAACTGAAGCGAAGCGATAAATAAAAAGAAAGCACACATTCCTGCTTCGACTTTACCCAGTTCCAGGGTGGGGGCTGCTGTGGGGGAGGAGGAAGAGAGTAGGAAGGACTGCTGTTCTCCAATAAAATAAATTCAAATAAAACGATCTCCTTGTTTTCCGGGAGTTCTAGAACAAAGCTGTATGTCAGAGGAAGAACTGAACTGCCATCGAGCTAAAAGGCTTGGCATTAAACTTTGACACTTTAATGGCTTTTAGGATATTAGATAATATTTTATCATATAATGTTCTTCTCCGACACAATAATGGCATCAAAACCAGATACGATCTGCTATCCCTGCAATGTTCACGGTAAGACTCATTCCGGTAGAGATAAGACATCAGGACCCAGCATCGCAGTTAACTATACCGAAGCTCCAAAGCTAACCTTTTCTTTCCCTTTTCCTTTTTCTTTTCTATTTCTTTGCCAGGGAGTTTGCGGAGGAACCGCTACCTTCGGTTCGCACCCTCCTCGACTGAGGCTCCTACTGATTAGGTAAACAGCGCTGGGAAGTGGGGGAGAGCCCCTGCTGGTGGTGAAAGGGGTCCTGGCTTCTAGAGACAGCATGGAAGCCAAGGGTGGGGGGAAAGAGTGTCCGCCGGGTCAGAGGACGGCCCAAGGGTGTAAGTACCAAGGCCAGAGCTGGGGGTGGGGGTGGGGTGGGGGCGGAGATCAGAGAGGAGCCGGATCCCCAATCCAAGATTAGAGAGATGCTCCACCTCGGGTAAGATAGTCAGCTCAGAGTCCCGAGCTAGGCAGCCTTTACTAACGCATTCCTCCTCTCTCCATCCTCCCCGGCCCTTAAAAGAAAGTGGGTGGGCTGCCCGAGGAGAGAGGCGCAGGGGAAAGCAGAGATCTAGTGGCTCCTACGGTTGGGGGGAGGTAGGGACTCAGGGGGAAGGGGACCCCAGAAGCCATGGGATCCAGTTGAGGAAAAAACCCGGAGGCTGGATCGAGCTTTCGGAGCTCGGTCTTCCAGTCGGAGTAGACTGTCCGCTCGCGTCCTCTTTCTCTCTCAGGCTCTGCTTCAGCCTCCTTGGGGGTATTTTCCCGAGGGACATCCCGTCCCCTTTACTGTAACCAAATCTTCACGCTCCTTCTGCAGCCTGGGCGGACTCTCGGCATCTCTACCCTCCTCTTTAACGTCGGGAGGCTAGATGTCCCTTCAGTGGATGTTGAACGCTGGGTTTTGAACAAGAGTAAAATTAGAAAGGAGGTGCATCTGCATGTGCACATATGGACACAAAAAAGTAGTTTCCCCTGGGGGCGAGGGAGGGGGGACAGAGTCTTGCATAGAATTCTTGGATCTAGAATCTAAGCAAGATGCTGTCAAACCGTTCAAATAGGGCCTCCTCTCAGCTCCCGCTGCCCTGTCTACCTAGGAGAGAGCCGCGTCCCCAGCAGAAGGAAAAGCAGGGTAAACTTCCTACTTCCCCCAAACCGTTATTTTGTAAAAGGAGTAACAGGGTGACCCATCCTGCAGGCATCCCCAAAGCAACAATCGTGAACTCGACCCGCCGCCTCTCTTCCCCCTCTTTCATCCAAGCCTGGGATAGCCCGAGTCAGGGAAAGAAGGGCGGGGAGCTCAAGCTAGCATCCTTTTCACGCGACCCGGCCCTGGATCCCGGCTCCGGGTGTTTCATCCGCCTATGTTTCAAGGAGCCAACCAGCCGAGGGAGGTGCTTGGCTGTAGGCGTAGCCTAGGCAGGGCGGGCACTAGAGACGCACATTTCTGGCGCTCCCCATTGGTCGTCCGTGCTGTCACGGGGAAAGGGGCGGGGCTCCGAGGCGGGCTCCGGTTCCGCCCCCGCTCGGAACCCAGCCCTGGGTCGCGGTCCTCCCCCCTCCCCCCCAGCTGCACAGACATGACACAGACACACAGTCACTGCAGCTGCTGAGCGAGCCCGACGCTCTAGGCTCGCGGCGGCGGCCGGACTAGCCCGGAGCTCGAACCCCAGCGCCCGCCAGCGCGCTCCCACGCCGGTCCCCGCACAGAGGTTCCCGCCCGGCCGCGCGCGGGAAGCGGGGATCGCGCGCCCGTCTGTTCGCGGCTCCAGGCTGCACACAGCGTCTGCAGCAGACGCGCGGCTCCAAACCTGAGCGCTCCGGGAAGCCGGCGCGTCTCAGAGGCGGCGGCGGGGGCCGCCCGCCCGGGCTCCCCGCACCCATCGTGCTGCGTCCCGTTCGCCGCGCCCCGGCGGCCGTGACCTTCCAAGAGGCGCCTATCCCCGCCCCGCGCCCCCGGTCCCGCGCCCCAGGCCGGGGCGAGGCCCTCTTCAGCGCCCGCTTCTCGCGGAGCTGCGGGCGGGCGGCGCAGGCCCGGGGGGAGGGTCACTGCAAGCAGCTACCGCCGGTTCCTGTGCTCGCTCGCCGCGTTGGTCTCCCGGCCCGGCTGAGCTGCCCCCTGCCTCGCTGCTTCTCCGGAACCGGGGGCACGACTGCACACGCCTGGCCGGGCCGGTTGCTAGCAGGCCCTGCCCTGAAGGGGCTAAGCGGTCGGGGGCGCGGGAGGTGAAGCAGGCAGCAGCTCCGCGTTTCTTCCTGGCGCCGGTTCCCTTGACCCAACTCAGGGTGGCCCCAGGCCCTTGCCCATGCGAGGCTCCCGGTGCTTGGAAGAGTCCTTCTGGCGTGGAGCAGCTCTCCGCAGCCGCCCCGGAGGAGGAGAAAGAGGGGAGAGTGCTCAGTCCCGGCAAGACGGGCCATTCCTGTTGGCATTTGGAGCCCAAGGCTGTCCCGAAGTCTGTGCTTGGCACCGTCGGTCGGGTTAGAACAGCGCCAGCTGGGATCTCCACCCGGACCCACTGCACTTAGTAGGCGTCAGTGGCACCACGCTGCTCTGCTCTTTCGGAGTGAATCTCTGCCTGGGTATAGTCAAGGCCAAGGTAAGAAAGAGCCCTGAGGTATGAGAGAACCTTCGTGGGAACGCTTTTGTGAGCAGTGCGGGACAAGTTATCCAAACCTGTGGCTGGTACCCGGTGTGCACAGAGGATGGGCACACCGTTTCTGACTTGACTTTGAGTCCTAGAAAAGCAGGTGGAAAACCCCAATCTCTGGTGTCCCCAGGATCTGTCTCAGGGCCTGACAGGCTCATAGGTGTACAAGCTATTGGTAGGCAGGAGCAAGTTGGGGTGTGAGTGTAGGGGGCTGGTTCTTAGTAACACCTGGAGAGATTGCTTTCCCACCCGGGACCTTTACTGCCTTTCTGCAATGTTCACCTCCCTTTTCTGATGGGATGCCCAGAGAACTTTTCTTTCCAATTGGTCAAAGAGAGGCCGGTTTGGGGGTGTGCATCCACATTTTGCAAAAAGCTCTTTAGGATAAAGTGGTTAGGGGAAGACCCAATCAACATACCTGGACTGTCCTGTTAGACTAAACTTCTTGTAGTGATCAGAGCTTCCTGTAAATGTCATTGCTCCTGGAGGTTGGAATGAGGACTCTAAAGTTTGTGTATCATGAAGTTATACTGTTCATCACCTTGAAATTCTCCCTCTGTGTAAGGATAGTTCTTTCTCCAAGCTGTGTCTTTGCCGTTGTGAGATTTATTAAACCGATGCACTTCTGGTCACTTGAGAGGAACAGATTGTCTTCTACAGAATCAGTCCGTCTCCCAGGTGACCCTGTTTAATAGGAATGCATACCCCCCTCCCCCGTTCCAGTGCTGTTGTACCTCAGTGGAGTGGGTTTCTGCTGAATTCTGAGTCCATGAATTTTGCCACTCAGTCCATTAAAATGATTTCCTGAGGGAGCAAAATAGCAGCTTACATTTTCTGTGAATGTCACAGGAAGTTTACTGGGTCTTATGTAAGTGTCCCAAGACAGACAGAACTCATACTCTCTTCGTTTAGGGGAACAGAGGGGTATTGGAGGGGCTGACACATCACCTAAAAGCAGATGCCTTTTCTGACACAGGTGGGGGACCCAAAGTGCTTATTTAATGGGTGGAAGCAGGCACCTGAGACCTGAGGTTCCTCTTTACCTCTCCTGCCTCCCCACCTCAGGATCTACGTTGATAGACTCAAGGTTGGGGAACGATCTAAATTAGGAAAGGAACAAGTGGTGGTTTCTTTTCTCATTTCTCACAAATAGGGTGACATGAATGAATTACTCACCAGTGTGTTTGGACCTTACTGGGGCAGGGAGAAAAAAAAAAAAAAGACTGAAAGGAAAGTTGCATGAAGGTTTCACACATCTCTTGTGTATTTTCAAAGAGTGCTTTACCTTAGTGAAAATTGCTTGAGGAGAACACACGTTTATCGAGCTGGGGCCTGTTAATTCCGGAAAAGACAGGGGACCGAAGGGAAAGCATCTCTGCACAGAAGGCCGGAAGCTATGAGGATTTAGATGTTAGCAGATGTGCCAGAGAAAAGGAGGCAAACTCCCCTGGGAGGATTCTAACACAGACATTCCCACCAGTCTGGGTGAGCACAGGCTGCCTGCATGTTGGGGGCTCCCAATGCGTCACGGAGTGGTCTGAATTGTGGACTTGGAATTTTGACGTGAAAGGATATAGATTCCCCTGCCTTTTAAGTTGAAACCAGACGAGCCTTAGAAACAAAATCAAAGGTTTTTATCCTTTCATAAGTTATGAGAACACTTTTGTCTAGGTCACCAAGGTTTTTCTAGGTTCTGCGTTCCTGAGCTGTCCTCAAGGCAAGAGTCTGCTTTCCCCAGTGTCTCCGTCCTTCAGCCACTTACAGGACACTGAGGGGGGACTAGTCTTCTATCCTATCACCAAAGTACAAAGAGCACGAACAGATGCTAGAAATGACCCTGGCTTGTTGTGAGAGCTCATGGTCTTAAAGTTTTTGGTACCCAATTTGTGCTTGCATGGTTGAGTGGATTCCAAATGTTGAACCAGGATGGTCAGCCTGGTTCAGTCTAGAATGTCTTGTGGATGACGATGTGGGGGCTAACTGCAGTGTGTTAAGGGGAAAGACGGTGAGACTCGGTTACAGTGTTTTAAGCCTATGAGGGCTATACATTTGGGAACTTCTGTAAACCGCTAACTTTGAATTCCCTAGTGGTGCTTGTAGCTATCCTTCAGCCCCTCAGTAGTTCTGAGCGTCAAACCTAGAGCCTCATACATGCTAGGTAAGTGCTCTGTCTGCTACTGAAATACATCCCCAGCCTCTCGTTTTTGGGTGATGAGGTAGGGATGTGCTTCCGGACTATATAACTCAGTCTTCAAAAGTAACACTTCTTCAGGGCGTCTCTGAAATTAACTCCATTAAACTTAAAATTTCTTGCTGTCATCCCCGTAAAAGTACATTGCTCACACAGATGGTCACCATAGCATTCGGCAGTGTGGTTGGACTTAGATGCGCTCTGCACTTTTCACAGTGTTAAAGCACTAGCATCCGGGATCCTTGCAGCAGAATTAGAAGGTAACTGTATTTCCCTGAGGATCAAGCTCCTTGGCCCAGGTCTACTCATAGCAACTTAGGAAAGACATACAAGGCAAGAAGGAAGCGTCTTAAGAGACTGGTCATTCCATCATACTGGCACCCAAAGGACACATTTCACCAAGATCTTTGTCCCGATGGAGTCTTAAAAGCTCCGTTCAGTGTGTAGAATTAGACTTTGTTCAGAACCTGTAAAATTCTGCAAGTTGTCTCATTACCTGGAACCCTGGAGTCTGTTAGATTGCATCTGTGACCTTTTACTCGTAAGTACAGTGCACATGTTGGTAGTTTAAGGAGAATTGCTACTGTGGGCTAGGAAAAATGATCAACACAGAGTCTTATCCTTCTGTTGGGGCTTTGTGGATTGATTCTCATAGGTGCAGTATAACCAAGGTGTAAGACACTGAAGGAGGGAATACTTAAGGCTGTGGTCCTAAGGCATGAAGGGAGGCTTATGAATTGGAGGAGAGCCCATTGGTAGGGTTAGAGGAAGAAGCTGAGGTAGAGTACTGGCTTCTGTAAGGTCAGTGAGGTAGGTACAATGACAACTTGGGGGTGTGGCTTTGCTGCTGTAGTCTTGTGTGCTGGACAGTACGGTTAACTGTTCGTACAGATATTTCAGAAGACTTCTAATTTAGCAAGTAGTGATTTGATTGATTCTGAATTTTGTATGGCAGGTTCTTCATTTGGCTCATTGGTGATCAGGGGTAGCAGGCAGTCATTAACTCCTGCAAGCTGAGTACTACTGGGCAGGTGTGTTCAAAGGATGACTTTGAATTTTCTAGGTTAATGGGAATAAGGAAGACAGAGCCGCATGGAAACACCAGTGTGCATTGCGTGTGGATAGCCAGTGGAATGGCAGCTAGAAAAGGAGAATTTCTAGGGGAGGAAAGCTTGGAATCAGAAAGTTACAGCCTTAATAGCACCCTTGATTAGCAAGCGTGCCTTAAGTCTCATGCTCTGAAATCAAAATAGGGCAAGAATGGTTATTCCAACAAAGGTACCTGATTACCCCATATTGCTATTTAAACATAGACAAATGTTTTGGTGTCCATGTTTTTCTCCATAGAGTATTCTTCCTGTCCTTTCAAAAAACTACTAGCAATGCAGATAAAGAAAGGATTTCTTCTCAAGCCTAAGTCAGTCCTCTGTGCACGTGAATGACATCTGTGGTTTCATTGTGTGATTACACAGTAGTGGGGAGAAAGGCCCAGTTACTTGACACATAATACAGTACGGCGAGGGCAAAGCTGCCTTTTGTTAGAATACATTTTATTTTGTCAGCTTTCGCTCCAGACAGAGTTACGGCTTCCCACCAGAACATGGCTTCTGTGTTACAACCATTTCCATCCTCGTCCGAACTCCCTTTGCTGTTGGGAGAGTTTTATACTGAAAAGGGGAGTAATGCCTGCATGTGTCTGACTGCCTCTGTGTGTTGTGGTCGTAACTCTAGTTTTTTTTTTTTTTTTTCCTGGGTCTTGCTATCTGTCAGGGATTGGTTCTTGGGTCCTTCCCCTCTTAATCCAAATTTCCACATATGTCCAAGCTCCTTTCATAAGATGGAATACTGTTTGCGTTGAACCTATATAAACCTGTAGATTATTTCTTATAGCTGTCCCAATGTACGTGGTACAGCAATACTTAGAACGGTGTGTTGTTTATCGAATAAATGAGAGTGAGCAAAAAGAGTCTACATGTTTGGTGTAGATACGTTTTTATTTTATATTTTATTTAAAGATTTAGTTTTACCTTATGTGTGTGAGTGTTTTGTCTGAAAGTAAAGTGCACTGTATGCCTGCATGTACCCCAGATGTGGGAAGAGGACCCTGGGTTCCCAGGAATCGGAGTTACAGGAAGTTGGAAACTGCCTATAGTGGGCGCTAGAAACTGAATTCAGGTCCTCTGCAAGAGCAGCAAGTGCTCTTAACTGCCACGACGGTCATCTCCTCAGCCCTAGACACAAACTCTAAGGCTTCTCACTGCTGCTGGTTGCCTACCTAAACCCCTTTAATCTGAGGGCTGATTGCATGTGGTCAGGAAGAAACTGGACAGCGTAGCTGTGCTATCTCGGGAGGGTATTAGAGAGGGTGGAAAGTCAAAGTTGCAGTTATGATCTCCAGGTCCAAGTACATTTAATACACACCCCCTCCCCCCTTGCGATCTCTCTCTCTCTCTCTCTCTCTCTCTCTCTCTCTCTCTCTCTCCAGGATCAAGCATAATTAAATTTCCTCCCTTTCTTCCTTCCATCCATCCATTACTTTTCGTTTTGATCGAAGTTCTCCCTACCCCTATAACCAGTCTGCCCTGGCACATCCAGTCTCATCAGGACAAGGCACATCCTCTCCCACCGAGGCCTGAGAAGGCTGCCCAGCTAGGGGAAGGGGATCAAAGGCAGGCAAGAGTCTTGAGTCTGAGACTCAGTCCCCGGTCCAGTTGTTGGGGGACCTACATGAAGACCAAGTGTGCATCTGCTGCATATGTGACTCTTCCACAAGACTCCCCGAGCTCTCCGTAATGTTTGGCTGCGGGTCTCTGCATCTGTTTCCTTCAGCGGCTGGATGAAACTTTCAGATGACAGTTGTGCTAAGCTCTTGCCAGCGTGTTCCTTGCACCCCACAGGTGTCCTCTTGAGGGAAGGTGATAGAGCTTAGGGAGACCGCGTACAGCTCAACTCTTCTATATTTAACTTTTTTTAAAGAGCAGGAGCCAAAATAGAGGTGTTAAAAGGCACCTACATGTGTGTGCCTACATGTGTGTTTGTATTTACACCCTCCATGCCTATATTGAGTGGGGTCAGATTAAGTCAACTCAGGAGCTCTCTGTTCCTTGGATTCCAGGTACTATCTGTCACTAAAGTATTGCTTATCTTTTTATCTTGTAATTTATTGTCTCCAGAGAGGGAGAGCGCTAACCTGAGCTAAATTGTGGTAAGGTTTAGACTACCAGGTAGGGTTTTAGCTTTCTGTTCTGAAATGTGGAAAAGCACCTGGTCAGTCAAAAAAGACTTGCTTGAGAAGAACGCTAGCCTTTGCTCTTTCTTACAAACTCCATAAAAACCTCTCATACACGAGGCCATGAATATACGAAGAAGCCTGCTTGCTTCTTGTATATAGTGCCAACTGGTTGATCCCGGAGTGTTACACTGGTACTTAACTACTACCTGAGAGAGACCTTCTTTGTGATAAAAAGAAAACAAAGCAAAAACAATGTTGGCCATTTTAGCTGTTTCAAAGTGAAGTAGAATAAAAACAAGGGTTGGCCCTTCTGGAATCTTCTGGGGCCCTCAGAAGGAAGCCTTTCCATTTGGCCTTACAGGGGAGAGGTTGGGTAAAGATGAGAGTGGAGGTCAAGTCAGGAAGAATATACCCCGACTGGCTTTGGAGTTGCTTCTGGACTCCCTGGGGGTAGAGTGTATGCTTATTGGAAAGGAGAAATCTCAAGTGTGAATCTGAGAGTCTGCGTTATTATTTTAATATTGAAGCTAAGTGGGGGAGCGTTATATTTGAGAAGAACTTGGCCTATAAAAAAAAATCTTCTGTTAAAACCAAGTAGTTTAAGATAAGTAATTGTTTGAGCTATGAAAAGATTTTTATTTTACAAAAGCGATTTGTCGTGGGCCTCTGGTTCATGGCTGCTCCTTTATTGAATCTGAAATTATTTTATGAGTACAGTCCTGATGGACAGTTTTAGGAGACTCACTTGTTGTTAGGTGATGCAGAGACTTTTGAGCCATAAAATAGAATGTCTCATCCAGTAGCCAACTAGGCTTACCGACCATGAAGCCCAGTATGGGATGTGTTACAGAAAGAAGAACACGGCTTATTTAAGTGTTCGAGTTCACTAACTAGGGATATGGAGCAAGTCGCTTGGTTAGCTCACTGTTCCCAGGATTCTGATTTTCTCGTTATTCCAACTTTTCTCTCTCTCTCAAGTGTGTGCGTGCGTGTGTGTGTATTTGTGTGTGCGTATGTGCGCGCATATGCATGTGTGTCTGTGTTCGTGTGTGTGTATGCTTGTGCACGTGTGTGTGTGTGTGCACGTGTGTGCGTGTATGCATGTGTGCATGTGTGTGTATGCGTGTGTGTCTATGTGTGTGTGTGTACACATGTGTGTGTGCATGTATGTGTGTGTGTGCATGTGCGTGTATGCGTGTGTGCGCGTGCTCATGTGCTGACAGTTCTTTCACTGCCCCAGTGCTATCAGGGATTTTGTGGTTGTGTGGTCTCCCCCCTCCCCAAGTACCTTTCTCTCTTATCAAGTTCTCAGAAGAGAGTTTGTTCCAGGAATGGAGTGCAATGGAGGTGTTTACTCTGCAGAGGTAATGTTGGAGCTGCAGGTAATCACAGGCCAGGGTGGAATGAAAAGTGCAGCCTCACCCATAATTTGAGCCTCTCTTGTCACATTATGGGCTTTGCTTTGGACAGGCAGCAGACGCCGATGGAAATGGAGTCCTGACTGCTGGTGGAGCTCTGCTCTTAACAGGGTCCTTTTCTGAATTACCAAGGCCAATTGGGAAGAAAGGGCTTGGCTGATCCTTCCAGCTCTCCATGGTAGCACTAAAGTTTAGGGGGATTTTGCGGCGTGCAGCACACGGCCTTGTGTGCATTTCTTTCTTCATGTTTTGTTGTTTTTGTTTTGTTTTTTAAATTCATGAAGGAATCTGGTCTTGAGTGCTATTCTGTCGTCAGAGACATGGCTGACTGGAAGGCATCACTGCCCCCTCGCTGTGGTTTCCAGAACAGTTGTGCGGATCCTTAATAGGCCAACGGGTACGAGTTTGGCTGACAGATACAGGTTCTTTTCCAGGAGAGTTATTTATTGTTCTTTAGAGATGCAGAGGGATAAGGGGTGGATGGGGTAGACTGTTTTCTGTCCCTAGTGTGGTGACTGGAGCTTTGTAGCTCTGCGTTCAAGTAAGTGTCAAAAGGAGTTGCTGCAAATGGTCCAGGAGATGGACGTGTGACCCTGCATTCAGAGTTGGGGTAGAGTGGTCGTGGAGGGGCAATGTTCCCGCAGACCCAAGTGTGACTGGGATAAAGTCGGGCAGCTTGAGGCCACTTCACAGAGCTTTCATTTTCAATCCGTGACGGACATTTCAGGCGGACGTACTTGAGTTCTCTGAAGGCTTGGCTTGGTGTGCTTGACGTTGATGCCGTGGCATGGGCCCTGTGCTCTTTCCTTGGAATGTATATAAGTTTTAACTTATTTGGAGTGAGAAGAATGGGCATGCTTTTACGCTGCTTCACATACAGATGCCAAGATGTGTTGAAAATGTCTTGAGAAGCATTTTTGGTACAAGCCTGAGGATGACCGAGGATGGTTGACATCTCTAGTGCTGATGACAGTGGCCGTGGCGTGACTGGATCAAGCCGACTTCTGGGATTGAAGGGGAAGAAATCTGCCTGAGTGGGAAAAGTTAGGGGAAGAGGCCTCTTCTGTAGATGTCTTCCTCTGCCTGTGTTGATTTGAGGTGTTTCACCTAGGGACCTGAGTTAGCATGGACAGCTCCTTGTGGTCAGAGTAGCTATACCGGGACAACATTTAGTCTGAAGGAGGCAGCTGAGTTCCTAGACCAGCTCCTTCATCCATTTGGCCTGAAGGGGACGGTTGAACCCCCACACCAGCTTCTTTATCCCAGAACCTTGTTTTCTTACATTCCTAATTCTAGGCTCTGTTCTCGGCTTCCTTCCTGTCTTTCCATGGACTTTAGTCTGTTTCATACCTTCCTTAACGAGAGACAAGCCTTCATTAGAGCCACTTTCAGTGACTTTCTCTCTCCAGTTTCTCTGGTAGTGTGGTAAGGTCACACCTATCTTAGAATTCGTGGGAACATCCTATATGTTCCTAGCACTTAGAGATCCGTTGACAGAGTGTGTGGAATTAAACCTAGAGACGTCTGATCTTGTCCTTGAGATATTTGGTTGGAGAGGTTGGGGAAAATGTGCTGAGTGGACACAATAGCAGATACAATCGAGTCACTAGGACTGAGCAGAAAGGCAGTGGAGTTGGTGGGGATGGTCCTGGTGAGTGTTAAGCTGAAGGCGCTAATGGGAACTGGAGACTGGAGCTTGCGTTAGCATCTAAAACGCAGTGAAAGAGGCCATATTTAAGTCAGTCCCTTGAAATACTTAAACCACGAGTGGAAGGATTTATGGGACGTCAGGCCAGGTCAGGTTGATAAGGCAAATACCTACTTTGGGTTGAGAAGAAACCAGCAAGAGTCTGTTAGCAAAAGCATTGCAGATGAAAGGAAGGCAGTAACTAAATCACACTGCTTTGACCCAAACACCTCTGTCTTTAGACACTGGCACTCAGGTTCTGACACGTGAGCTTCAGGAGGACACACTCAAGCGTTGCATTGGCTAAAGGTCCCTGGCTGGTGTTGTTGACGTAGGACAAAGGCCGGTAGACACTTCTGTAGACTTCTCCAGTCTTAATCGTTGGCTCGACTTAAGCTTGACATGAATGTTGTAGATGCTTGACATTACTCTTCATACAGTCAGCCTACTTGGAATAAAGTACACTTGTGACGTAGCCACCATCTAAAAATAGCACTTGGTCTTTGGGCTGTGCTGGGGACAGGGCTTTGGTGAGGTTGTCTCTCTGGAACCCCCCTTACTGGAGGTTCGTTTAAATGGACCCAGAGTTATAGAACAACCAACCTTTCTGGCCTTTGGATAGCACTCAATACGGAGGGTAATACAGACAATTCCGTCCTTCATGAGTGTCTCCAGTGGCAGCTACAGAACGGTGAGAGCAGACTGCCCAGAGGCCTTTCATCCGGCTGTGCTTCCCATTTGGAGCCTGGGCAGCGCTCTACCCTCTACCCTCATGACTGCCTTGCTTCCCTGAAGCTTCTCCTGCTGGATTGTGGGGACATTTCTTTGCAAAATGGTGGAGTAAGCTATTACAGATAGTAGAGTTTCTACTCCTTCAACAAGAGGTTTTATATCTCATCTTTGGGGAATGAGAGCTTTTATGGACTGTTCTGTGGGTCTGCCCTTCCTCGCTCGTTGACAGTGATTGGAAACTGTCTACCTCTCTTATGGGGCACACAAAGCTTGTTCCGAACCTTCTGCCTCACGTTTGTTTCATCTCCTCTCCCGTCCCCGTTTTAGGAACCACCAGTGCCTAACGCTGTAGTTTTCTTACCTATTGGTTATTTCCCCCAAACCGAACAAGGTCTGTATTTACTTTCTTTTCTTGCTCAGCCCTTTCCTTCTTTTCTGCCTGTGACGGACATCTTTAGTTCCCATTTGAAACTAGTTTAGGAAGTCCTTTCTCCTAGCTTTTCTGATCCTGGGTTCAGAATGACGTTGGTACTGCTATCCTGTTCCAGTTGGTCCAGCCCTCTAAGCTATGACTTTTCTGTCTTCAGCACTCATTGTACTTTGGGGCTCAGTCCTATACTTGGAAGTACTCTTTGGCCAATAAATGGTGGTAATCTGTTGTAGATTTTGCATTTACTGGGCTGGTATAATGTAGTATTTTCCTATGGGACCTCGGGGTCTCATTTTCCTGCAGGAGTAACCAGGATGATGAGAATTTGCTCCTTAAAGCATTCTTATCTATGCTGACTGCATGCACGCCCCTTTGTCCCAGGTTTGAGACCTAGAGGAGGGGAGATAGGAATGGAGTCTTTGCCAGATTAGAAGAGCTGGGTCCTGGGGATCTGAACTCAGGTCCTCATGCTTATGTGGCAACACCTTTACTGCCTGAGCCATCTCCCCAACCCCCCTGCTTCATTCTGCTGTCCCCTTCTCTCTCAAGCTTTTGAATCTCTCCGGCTTGACTCTTGGATGCTGGTGAATGCTTTGACCCTGGCCTCTGTTCAGATTTACCTCTTCCCACATCCCATTAATGAACCAGATGTGTGGAATGGCAGTTATAATTGATTGAGGAATTATTGAAGAGTGGCGGGGAGTGGCTGAGCAGGACTGGATTAATTACTACGGAAGCTCGGCAGCGGTGCCTAGA
Organism: Rattus norvegicus; assembly: GCF_021556685.1. Lineage (NCBI taxonomy): Eukaryota > Metazoa > Chordata > Mammalia > Rodentia > Muridae > Rattus > Rattus norvegicus. Next base: position 12,096,871 of record NC_141552.1, on the reverse strand, counting down.
GTCTGCTTGGGTTATGTCGTGTTGCTTGTTAGGTTTTCCTGCGCTGGCCCTGCATGCTAGGTATGTTGCTCCTGGAGACAGATCGTGCTTAGTAAATCACGGGCTTGTCGGAGTTCGTGTGATCTAGACACTCACATGACTTCATGCACTTACACTTGGTGTTTGTTCTCGGGGCCGGAACGCTTCTGCACAGGTGATCTGACTTAGTCCTTGCCCACAGTCCTCTTGGTTTGCCTTTTGCTTTCCCCCACTTGTTTGAGTTTGCCTATAATTCCCGTTGAAACTTAGAGCTTTTTTTTTTGCGTTCATTCTGTCTGTTAATTTCTGTATGATGTTGAGGAAGAAAAAAACCCTCAAGAAGTACCAGCTGTTTTAGTTGTTATTTAGAATTCCATCCTCACCTCCACACACCTCTTCACATTAACCTTTTATGATGAGTGCACTTGGTTAACTTGATGGGAAGATGGTACTTGAGGGGTGGAGGAGAAAGAAGGGAGGGAGGGAGGAAGGCAGGCCACATGCTTTCTGTTTTCTGTCCTAGAAACTCTGCAAAGGTCCTGATGGTAAAAGCAAATGCTGGCACTTGTACTAACCCACCCATCATTCTATCAGTTAGTTTTCTGTTGCTGCGATGAAATACCAGAACTTATACAGGATTTTATTTTAGTTTATAGTTTCAGAGGGCTGGCCGTCATCACGGTGGGGATGACATGGTATCCTGGCAGGGACAGAAAGCTGGATGGTCACATGTCCAGAAGTAGGAGGCTGGTGTGTGTGTGTGTGTGTGTGTGTGTGTGTGTGTGTGTGTGTGTGTGTGAGATTTGGGGCGGGGGTGGGAGAGTTGGGTGATAGTGAAGGTCAGAGAACAGGAAGGGAGGGAAACTATTAACCCTCAAAGCCTACTCTCGGTGGCTTCCTTCAGCAAGACTGCATTTCCTTAGAGGCTCTAAAACTTCTCCAAATAACATCACCGACTGCAAATAGGTGTTCAAATACATGAGCCTAGGGGGAGCATTTCCCATTCAAGTCACTACAGTCTTGCTCTTTTGTCTGATAGGAAATTTGGCTTCTGACAGGGAGGAGGGGATTTGAGTTGCATAAGAAAAGATCCTGACTTGGCAGGTTGTGATCCATAGTCTGTAAAAGTATGGTGATTGACGACGGTAACAATGGTAGCCACCATATACCAGATACATGCTTCTAGGTTGTGCCTTATCTGTGTGATATGTTTTGATACTCCCTGTATAACATTTTGAGTAGTTTTCTTTTACAGGTGAGGGAGCTGAGGTGAAGACAAGTTGCTGTTTGCACAGGTGTCAAGCTAGAGGCTGGAACATCCAGTTCTCCAATTTTTGGATTTCTTTTTAATTTTTAAAGATTCATTTATTGTTTTAGCTTATATGTATACATACGTGCCTACATGAGTTTTTGTGTACCATGTGTGTGCAGGTACCCACAATGGCCATCGGATCCCCTGGAATTGGGGATACCCATGGTAATACTGGCAACTAGTCTGTAGGTATTCAGGTAGCTTATGGGAGATCACTCTTGAGTTCCTCAACTTCCTATGTCCCCAGTCCTGAAGTTGCTCATTCTGAGATGATCTCCTGCCCTGTCTGTGGTTCTCTCATTTTCCTTCCAGAGTTATCTGTAGCATTTTGTAAAGAATACACCCACTAACATTACTCTGGTACATTGTTATGGCCATACAACTCTGAAAGACTCCTCCACACAAAGCAGCTATTTGATTGTCTCGAGGACCCTCTGTCAATTCATAGGGTTGCCCCTTGTATGTTGTCTGATTAATTTCATGATGGACACTGGGCCTTGGATTCTTGTGCTAGGAAACCTTATGAAGTTCTTAGCTTTTACAAGGTAAATTACTCTTGGATCTCAGATTGTTAGATTCATTGAAAACTGTGTTGTGGAAGTTTTATTTGCGTTAATGCTTGTCTTGTGCGTAAATTACATCCTTATAAACTATGTAGGGTTTGTTGTAACATTTAGAAGTCAACTTAAAAATAAGCAAGGTGGTGCATGTGTTTAAAACTTGTAGTAATAAAATCATATTGTCTTGACAGTCATTGTCCTTTATAATTCCCTCTACAATACTGAGGTTTGGAATGGATACATTTTAAGTCGTTTTCCCCCTTTGTATCCGCTTAGGGGTTGGTCTGTAGAGTTTCTGGAACTTTTTTCTCCTTAAGCTTACACATTATGTTTGTGGCTAAGTACTCTTGAAAGTGTATAGGGTTTGGAGAAAATGCAAACTTATTTTAAATTTTGTTGCAACAGCTGCCCCTGTAGCTATGTTGTGAGTGTGTGTAGCAGTTTCTTAGTGGCTATGTGGGGGCTCTCTTAGGAATACAAGATAGAAACTTAACTCACACTGATGTTGCCCAGTGTACTGGATAGTTTCCTGTCAACTTCACACAAGCTAAAGTCATCTGAGGGGAGGGAACCTTAATTAACAAAATGCCTCAGTAAGATTGGGTTGTAGGCAAGCCTGTAATGCATTTTTTAAAATTAGCGATTGATGGAGAGGGCTCAGTCCATTTTGGGTGGTTCTATCCCCTGGGCTCCTGGTTCTGGGTTCTGTAATGAAGCAGGCTGAGCAAACCATGGGCAGCAAGCCAGGAAGCAGCACCCCTCCATGGCCTGTGCATCAGCTCCTGCCTTCAAGTTCTTACCCTATTTGAATTCCTGTCTTGACTTCCTTCAAATAGGAACAGTGATATGGAGATATAAACCAAATAAATCCTTTCCTTCCCGTGTTGCTTTGCACATGGTGTTTGATCACAGCCAAAGTAACCCTAGTTAAGAACCCAGCATCCATTATAATTCAGTTTTATCTGTTTTGTAACCGAAACTGTCAGGACTACACTCAGGTACTCAGTGTCCTTGGATGTCAGTTAAACCTTTCCTCTGCCTTTCAGTATGTTATCTTCATTCTCAGGAAAGCTCTTTATGTGTGGTAAGTGGGAGGGTCCATGTAGCCTGTCTTTCATTTTACCCTACTTAGTATCTTTCCTCAGGGGAACATCTTTTCCCAGTCTGTCTGGTAAAGTGATAGCCATGTCCTAGTGGGAGATCCAACCTGACATCCCAGAAGGGGGTTGGGAGAGGCCTATTTGAATGGCTCTCCATAGTGTTCTAGACGCAGATTGACCAGGATATTTTGAAGTTGCTGGGTTTATTCTTTTGTGCGCACTTCCTCTACTGCCCCAGCCACCAGCTTCCCATTGGGATGTCCACTTAGTCAATGACAGGGTGGCATGGGAATTGCCTTCTCTTCCTGTGGTTTGTCATTTTAAGACCTTGGGCAAAATGGCGGAGTCCTCGGCAGTGCATTTTGTCATCCCCTCCCTTCAACATTATTTTATTTATTAAACGTGTTAAAAAGGTAAGTTAAAGATTGTGGAAAGCATGTGGATTAGTTTGCCAGGGATGACAAAACAAACAGTGCTTCACAAGGATATATTCATAAGGGGGAAGATTTCAATGGCTGTTATAGAACGTGGCCATTATCCTTTCAATTCAAGCAGCAGCAGCAATTGCCCATAGTCAGCGGGACCCTCTCAGGACAGGGCCTGCGATTCTAGTCACTCCTTCCTGCCCACTCCCTCCCGAGCTTCATGTTGTGTTGGGTGATGCTCTCGAGTACAGTAGAAGGTTGTCTGGGATGGTGAGTCTAGTGATGAGTCTTTCTGAGGTCATCACTAATGTCACGGTGGGACTTCTTTTGGTGGAACCGATATTTCGGAATTATCCATACTTCTGTAAACAACACCCACATTCCTTTACAGATGTCTAATAAACTCGGTTTCGTCGCACAGACGTTAGATGGGATAATTTCTCTGGTCCGTTACTGGAACTGGGTTTGGGTGAGTAGACGTTGGCTCACGTCTCTCCAGGAAAAGTGCCAATGGCGTAGGAGAAATTTATCGTCTAGCAGTTCTGAGGCCAAGGTGTGGAAGGATGGACAGTGTCTTCCAAGGCCTGGCTCCTTTGTCAGTCTTACATGACCTTCATTCTTTGTTTCCAGGCCTCTAATCTGCCTGTCTTTTGTGGATGAAACCATAATGGATTGGGATGACTGTGTTTTACCTCTGTTGCCTTCGTGAGACCCCCCCCCCTCACCATGTGTAGTCATATCCTGATTTGCTGTGGGTCATTACAGACCTCAATAGTTGAGCTTGGTAAGGAGCCATAATCCTGCTTATGCAAACTTTCAAACATAAGTTTATAGCAGCTTCTTATCTGTCAGTGTAAACAACCCAGTTCGGGGATGGTGTGTTTTGTAGGCCGCTGAGAATACTCTTTCTCTTGGAAGGAACAGAAAGGAGACAGGTACAGAGAGGTTTGCTTCACATGCTCATGAGAGGCAGCCAGGGCCGCAACCTCCCACAGGCTCAGTGCTGCCTTGTTGGAATCACGGTGTCATCATCATTACAAACAATATGCCAAGGGTCATTTTGTAAAATGAACTCCCAAGGTTAAGACGCAGCTTTGCAGCAGTGAGGTGGCCTGCGCAGGTCAGAAATGTCCTCTGGACTCTTCGTTGGAGTAGTGGATTCTGTGGTCAAGAGGTCTGCTGGAGTCTCTGGTGTTAGAGCTGATGTGTACACGGTGACACTCTTGCCATCCTGTTTTATACGTTTTAGGACGCACAGTTTACAGATTTAGGGCTTGCAAGTGAATTGACCAAGTCACAAAAGCGCGGCTGTTGTGATGAAAGGTTTCCAGGTCTTCCCCAAGCTCATCATCTCTAACGCTCTCTGTTTTGTCAAGACAGCGGCGTCACTCTTGTTCTGTGCTAACTGTTGTTTTAATTGCTCTGCGCTCATTGTCAGGCCTCTCTGGGTTGGTGATGGAGAATCAGTTGAGGAGATGTGGTGGTAGGCTTCGTCTTGTCAGACTGTAGTTTTTCCTGTGTCAGTCCCCCATCCTTCATTTTAATTTTGCTCATCTGCCATCTAAAAAAACAATTCTAAGCTTTATGCTTGAGAGAGATCATTGCTACAAGATGTAGTTAAAAATGCATTGATTGCTCCTAGCTTAGAAGCTGTTTCGGCGGAAAGCAATTCAGTCCCGGAGAGAACCAGAATGAGTATCTCTCTGTGTATGCGTCTGCTTGCGTGCGTGCATGCGCTTGAGAATAATGTACATGTGGAGGTCAGGGCTTGATATCAGGTATTGTTTTCTGTTGGTCTCCATTTTCTATAGAGAGGCAGAATCACTTAGTTGAACACAAAGCTCATGGTCTGGCTAATCAGCTTGCTCTGGGTATCCCGTCTTCACAGTTGGGTCACCACACCCTCTCTCCATTCATGTGGGTACTTGGCTTGGAACTCTGATCCTCATGCTTGTGAGGTAAAGGCTTAGTTCACTCGCACTCCCTTTTTGTCCTAGTACCAGCTGTTTGGTCAGGGCTCACAATGATAACCCCACCTTAATTTGATCTCTTCTATAAAGACTTTCTGTGGTATTGGGGATTAGGACTCAAGCATATTTTTGGAGGCAGGAAGTAGTACACACTGAAATCTGTAATTCTTTGAGTTTCATATCCTCTGATTTGTCAAACATTGACCATCCTTCTTTCCCTTTAGCTCAGTGAACGAGCACAGTCTTATGAGAAGGCATTCTAGAACACAGATGGTTCACCTTGGGGATGATGTGGAAATAGTGCGCCTTCCTGGAAACCGTACTTTCCGGGCTTTGAACTATGATCTTTTCCTGGATGATATGGAGTAGAGTTTCCTCAGGATCATGGAGAACAAGAAGGGACTATAGCCGCCTGTCACCTACTCTACCAGGGTGGTGAAGAACCTGTTCTCTGCAGTGTGGAGTGTTGCTTAGGTAATCGGGTATGATAGGCTGAGTAGATGGCATGTATCATTTCCACTTTACAGTAGATTCATTGGGACATGAGCCTAATATAGGTAAAGGGACATTTGCACTTATCCTCAGGGAGATGGTAGAGTGACACATGTCAACTCTGATATCAAAGCAGGAGCTGGGTCTCACCCATGAAAGGTTCTGAGTTTTTTCAGTTAAACGTTTTTTTTTGAAAAGTAAAGTATGAATTTTCGCTCGTTGCATGGTAGGTAGGCACTCACAGAATGCTCATCCTGATCTGAGAGGGGCACATCACTGGGGTGGGGACTGCACCCCTGGCTACCTGCTTTGTCTGAATTGTCTGGGCACTGCCTGCTGCTCTCTGCATAAGTTGGGTGTGGGTCCTGAGGTAGACATGCTAGTCCTTGAGGTTTCCAAGGGGTTGTGTTGTGCTTTTATTAGTTTATTTTTGTGAGTTAGATTTTGGTATCCAAAACAGCTTCATTGATGGTAGAAGCTAAGAATGTTTCTTTTCTTTCTTTCTTTTTTCTGCCTCTTCTAATTGCTCGCAAGGATGAGGGGCAAAAGCTACAAATAAACTACACATAACACTGGAGATCTCCACACTGACCCTGCAAGGAGCCCAGGCTTTGGCTTCTTTTATTGTAATACAAATCGCTGTGGAGTGGATGGACATCTTGACTTTTTTTTGTTTGTTTTGTAGCTGTTTTTTGAAACAGTGTCTTGCCGTGTAGTCCAGGCTGGCTACATCAGCGAGCTCCTTCCTTCCTTCCTTCCTTCCTTCCTTCCTTCCTTCCTTCCTTCCCTCCCTCCCTCCCTCCCTCCCTCCCTCCTTCCCTCCCTTCCTTCCTTCCTTCCTTCCTTCCTTCTTTCTTTTTAAAGAATTTTTATATAACTTTTGTTGGTGTGTAGTCATTATGCATGATGACCTTGATAAAGGCATTTTTAAACAGAAATATTGTGCACTTTAACCATATTTACCCTGATTCCCACTTCCCCCTCTACTGTCCTTCTGTCCCATGTTGATCCCCAAGACAATATCACCTCTGCTCTCAGCTCATACTACCAATGATTTTATGTATCTTTGTAAAATACAGCATCCACAAACGAGAGAAAATGAGGGTTGGTTTGCTTAATATGGTGACTACTAGTCCTCTTCACTATGATTTCCTTCTGCATATGTATGCCATAGTTTCTCTTAATTTCTTTTTTAAAAGATACTTAAACTACTATGGAGCTCCTCCTGTTCCTCTTTCCTCCTTTTTAAATCATTGTTTTTGTTGTTTTTTGATTGTGTGTGTGTGTGTGTGTGTGTGTGTGTGTGTGTGTGTGTGTGTAGCCTTGGCTGTCCTGAAACTCACTCTGTAGACCAGGCTGGCCTCAGACTCTGAGAGTTGCTTGTCTCTGCCTCCTGAGTTACTGGGATTAAAGGCCTTTGCCATTGCCTGGCTGTAAATCTCACTTCTTTGTAAAAATAGATTTGGGCTTAGTTTTCATCATTGGGATTTCTGAGGGACACTAGTGATTAGTGTAACTTTGCCTAGATGTATTTCTCCTTGCACTCACTCAGTGACCTGTAATTGTAGACCATCTGCAGTGTGCCAGCACTGTCTGTCCAGTCCCTGGGGCGAGGAGGGTAATAAGACAGTTTCTGCATGGAGCACTCACTCAGGGAGGCTTGGCTCATCATGAGCAGGTTAGGCCACTCCTTACTCGTTTGCTTCTAGGCAAGGGCACTTCTTTTGTCACTCACCACATACAGTTCTGGGCTAAAAGCTGCTATATATCTAACTCCACTTGGTATTTATTGGGCTGTTATACCAAATTTTGCAAAGCCAGAGGCATTGCTTGGCTAGACAGAATCTTTATTCCTTTCCCAAGGGGCTGCTCAACGAGCTTTGATGATCCGTAAAACCCAGCTCCGTTTCTAACTCGGGAGAGCTTGTAACTGTTTTCTTTCCTTTTCTGAATCTGAGTCCTTTATGGAGTATTTTGATAGTTGGGCACTATCAGACTGGCAGGTTTTATGCCGTTGCCTCTCAGAGTGATGATGAAGTTCTGGGATCAATTTTGTTATATGGCGGCCTCACAGGCACCACACTTTCGAAGCGTTACGTCGAGAGAAGTGTTCTTTTCATGGGGAGATTTAGATGCGGTAATTGAAATGGGGATGCCTGAAAGGACTATTGATGCCTCTACTCTGCGTGGAGTGGTCGGCAGCCATCTTGCAGAAGAGCGAAGGGGATTTGCTGTTTTTATTGTTCACCTCTGATGGGGACGAGTCTAGTGGCCTGCCACCGTGGTGATCTGGCCCGGCATTCCCTTCCCTTAAGCACTCATCCCTCTATTAACTTCCCGATAGATACTATGGAAAAGGACGTGACTAGATTTACAATCAGATGTGCTGGAAAATATTACCTCCCAGAAGGAGAGGACACGGGGAAGTTCCTACAGAGGTAAGGGAAGGAGTTGGGCCATTCGTTGCTTGATCGTCTCTTCCAACGCATTCTCCTGTAGGGAGAAAGAAGGAAGTAGAAATGTTGTTATCACAGTGCTTTACACTTCCCCTCTGTCTTATCAAAAGGCAGAACTTCTAGGTCTTTAAAAAAAAAGCCTTGGGCATCAGCTGGATTGTTGTGTAGATGAGGACACTTAGGTCCAGAAAAATCAAAGGACTTGTCCAAGTTCACACCAACCGAGTAGTAAAACCCCTTCTCTGGAGTTACAGCTGCTGACTCCCTCCAGCCCAGCCTGCCTTCATCGTGATTCCGTGACTCTTTGAAGCAAGACTTCTATTTTCTCACATGCTGTCCCCCAAAGAAACTACAGAGCCCTCCTACAGGGTACCTTTGAGTGGCTACAGCTGTGTTCATATCAATGCAGGAAGGAATGACTGGACCAGGTCTTGTTGCCATGGTTATTGAGTGTATCTTTTAAAGATAAAAACAAAAACAAAAAACAACCCAAAACAACAAAACAACCCCCCCTCCAGCTATCCTCGGAAAATCATGAAGCAAATTATGCCCTTGCCACCCAGCAGTACAGAGGCACAGCAGCTCTTCATGGTACAGAGTAATGGATGCACTGTTAATACAACGAGAAAGGACTGAAAGCCGGGAGGAAAACAGCCCAGCAATCCTCCAGGGGTAATGGGTGTCTACGACAGGTCCCTGTGATTTATTGTTCTTAATGTCCTTATTTATATTTGTCCCCTTCCACTGGGAGCTTTGTCACCAAAGAGATTTGATAATGGCCTGTTTGCAGTCACTTAGGCTCCATAATAGAGAGCCACCGTTCAGCTGTCTGTGCATTCGTTGACATTCTCCCTGGGATTTCACCTTCACTGGCAAAGATCAGAGGGAAGCAGATAAGGTCCTCTCTGCCTCCCTCCACGCTCATCCCGTCTCCCTGTCCTGACTTCTGCTTACTGTGGCTTCTCCTGCCCAGCCTGCCTATCTCTGTTCCCTGTGGGAAAGGGTTTCAGTTTGTGGACATAATGGTTCTGAAATGGACTGTGTAAGGGCAGGGTGCACTCACTAGGCTGAATCCATTCCGATGGCTGAGACTTTCCTTATGGCTAGGGCATAGAAGCCCCTATCCCACCTGTCATAACAGGTCTGTGGGACTTCAGCTCCTCTATCATCAGTGAGAGGTAGGTTGGTTGTTTTTTCTTTGTTTTGGTTTTTTGTTTGTTCATTTGGTTGGTTGGCTTTGGTTTCTCTGTGTGGCCCTGGCTGTCCTGGACCTCAGTCTGTAGGCTAGACTGGTGTTGAACTAGCAGAGACCTACCTGCCTCTGCCCCCGAGTGCTGGGATTAAACACATGTGCTCAGAGAGAGTTTTTCAGCTTTTGGAGTAAGCAGAATGAAGCAGAGAAGTAGGCAAGCGGACTTCCCAGGAGAATGGGCTTGATTTAAAGGCTGCCACATGTTCACATCCTGGCAGCAGCTGCTTTGCCAGTGCGAGCATGTATAGTGTGAGCATGTACAGTGCGAGCATGTACAGTCAGGTTTTCTTTGCTCTTCTTCCTGGGCTTTTTGGGAAGGGAGGTTGGGTCCTTTAGGAGTCAGGGGTTGGGGGGCTGCCTCGAACCTGTTCAGGTTCTGATAGAGACTCAGGGTGGTGGCTAGGAAGGTGAAGCTCCAACCCCAGATTGCTTCTCCTTCTGGCTGGTTTATCTTCGGCACTGGCTGGCAGGAAGGCACTTCGCCTCTGCTGCTTCTCACAGTTAAGCCCCATGGCCTAACCGAGACAATATTTCAAACAGTGCAATAGAACTAGATTGTAATATCAGGAAATGGAGACCCCTGGGGCCTTCTAGATAAATCCCACCTGGCGAAAGATACTTGACCCGTTCATAACCAATAGTCAGTGGCAGAGGGTTCTATTCCACTCCGTTTAGTATCGCTTGATGCCGCGGCTGCCATGACGAAGTTGCCTTACGTTGGAGCACACACAACAATTAACTTTGACTGGTTCGGGGATCGAAGACAACCCCAGGTGTCAACCAGCAAGCAGGCGTTACGTACCTACCTTGTACCCGAGGAAGTGAACAGACATTGCAGATGAGCTAAGGGGTAGATTTTCCCTAGAGGCTCTATGCACAAGGACAGCACCTGGTGACACTTACTGTGGCATTGCAGGTCGATGCACCAAGGACCTGTTATGCAATGGCCGGATTCACGCCAGAGCTGCAGAAACTGAGTTCCCATGTGTCTGTTGCTCTGAGCTGCAGGTTGGCGATGCTTGTTATGCAGCCATAGCCCACTGATACAGGATCTGAATTCATGCCATCCTGGCTCTCCACACCAGTCACCTCAGGGCTGCATCTTCTTTTGTTCAAATGCTGGCAAAGAGGAAGAGTGCGGCTTTTCAGCTTTTCCATTTTCTACTTAAATTTCGATACATCCATGGTTAGGGTGAATTTGACCTCCTAGTCCCTTCCTGTTCTCTTCTCCTTTCTGACTTGTGTTCCCTACCCAGAGACTCCAGGGCTGGGTTTTACCTGCTTACTTCTGGTAGGTAAACATTCTTCCCCATCCTTTTTCTGTTCATTCTTTGCTGGTAGGGGCATAACTCTGTATCTTGGCTTTCTATAATACAACACAGAATAAGGGGCGGTCGTATTTGCTGGAGTGACCTTAATTTTCAAACATTCTGTTCTATTTGCTTGTTCCTATAAACTGCCGAGGTGTCCTGCAAATTCTAACTCAGTGCGTAAGCTCTCACTGGACTGATTCCCAGGCAGTGAATGTGAAGTGGAAACTTCTGGATCTTTGGAAAGTTAGTTATATCAAATGATGGTTTGCCGGCACAAACAGGTGAAAGGATGTCTTGCTAACGTAAACAAGTGAAAGACTGTTTTCCTGAAGCAGACACAGGTGAAAGGATGTTTGTATATAGCAGACACGTGAAAGAACTCTTGATGAAGGAGTGTAAATATGGCCCCACAGGCAGTGGGAGAGGAGCACTGAGCTTTGGTTTGGTTTGCCGTGCCTTGCTACTCCTCACTAACGACGCTTGTATTGGTTCATCGTACACAGCGCTGTTGAGCTCAACTTATAATACTGCCATTGAAAGAAACTCACCAAAGAACTGCTCTGAGTTCTGGCCCCTTCAGTGGCTTTACCTCAGTTCGGTTGAGGCAAGCCTAGCGGTTTCTTCAGGAGTGAACTACAGCTGCCTGGTGTCTGCTTGCTGAAAGGACTGGACTATAGCTGCCGGTTCGTGCCTGGTGTCCGCCTGCCTAGGGGACTGCTCTGCAGCTGCCGAGTCTTATTTGGTGTTTGCTCCTTGACTGAACTGCTGCCCAAGAAGACCGAGCTCGCCCCCTCCCCCCCAAAGAACTATTGTTGAACAGTTCCTCTTCCCCCCCCATCCTAATAACTTTTCTTTTCCACTATCTCTGCTGGGTGATGGGCTAGAGGAGAGGTTAAACCCTTACTAAAAGTAGGTTGCAGGAGTTGGGGATTTAGCTTAGTGGTAGAACGATTGCCTAGCAAGGGCAAGCCCCTGGGTTCGGTCCTTAGCTCTGGGAAAGAAAAACAAAAAACAAAAAAACAAAAGACACAAAAGTAGGTTGCAAACAACTTACGCCTACAGAATTAAAAACAGCTGTTATTATTTTTTGCGCTTCTGCAATATGTCAACCTCTTGATTAATGGTTTTCATTGTGTCTTCCCAGCAGACTGATGAATGGGTGTCAAAGCCCCTGATGTACAGAAGAGCCCACTGATATATACTGAGGCTTGCGGCCTTGTCACACAGCATATAGGTGTGGCCAGGAGAGGGACTCCTGGCAAGTTCTCACTTTCCTGGGCTCCCTGCCTCCAAAGGGAGTGAAGTTACTTCTCCCAGGTCCTCTGGCTCAGCTGTACATGGAAGGTAGAGCTGCCGTTGGTGGAAGCTGCTATGGGTTTCTAAGAATTCATTCTGGATGGACCAAAGTAGAACCACATGGGCCATAGAAATCTGGCAGTGAAATAATGCAAAGGGACCAGGCGATCAGGCTCATAGACTCTGGGTAGAGTGGGCTATACCTTGGTGCTGAGTTTTAAAGACTACAGTGGCTCTTGCCCTGGTAGACTCAGAAAGTCAGGAGGCTTAAATGGCTTCTGATGCTTGTTCACTGTCTCCAAGCCGAGGGTCATGTGCATCTTAGCCTCTGCGGTCCCACATACTCTAGGTGGTGGAGGTAGCTTGCACTGGGAAGGACTTGTGTATACACGAGGTTGAGGATAAAACAAATAAGCTAGAGTTTTGCATGTGAGTATGGTCTGACAGTCACCATCCCTCATCCCATGTAGAGGCAGATGGTTCTTAGATCCTTATACTGACATGGGCCAGGCCCACAGGAGAGCGTCCAGGAGTTGGATCTGTGGACAGAAATGGGCAGGCTCTTATCTTTCCTATGTAGTTAGTGGACCCCCGAGTCTTCACTGCATTCTCCCCCCTTCCTTCTCAGCGCAGCTGGGGTGTCTGCGAGGCTGAGATGCGTGTCCAGCAGGCCTTCGAGAGCTTGTATCGCACAGGCTGCCTTTAGCCGTTGCTCAGATTTACGGTTCATCTGGGACCCTTGGCTTTCCCGAGAAGGCACCAAACTACAGATGCCTCAACGGGAGGGGCATCATGTTTGAGTTTGGTGGAGAGAATGGTGTGATGCTTCATTGCTCTGTACAAATTAAATTAGTGACCCACTTAAGCATTCTTTGAAAGTGGAAGTGCAGATAAACCTAAGGTGCCTTAGGCTGTGAAACCTTTGGCAGTTATCACCCTGTTTAAAAGTCTGCCTCTGTTAACTGCGCTCCTGCCTCCTTTAGCCTGCAACATATACATACATACATACATACATACATACATGTGTGTGTGTGTGTGTGCATGTGTGTGTATTTTTTCTTTTCTCCTGTTCATGACGTCACTGTTAATGTGCTGTGTTGTTCCTATGAATGTAAGCTGATGACGGCAGGCTTTTGTTTCCCTTTGTCTCATGTGTCAGTACATATTTGAGGAGTGGATGGATAAACGGCGGTGTGTCGATGGTGTCAGCAGGATCCAAAGTGGGAAATGGAGTAAGCTAAGACTCAACTGGGGTTGAGTTCCAGAAAGAGCTACAAGCATTCCTGGGGTTAGCCATACAGGATAATTTGATTTTACTACCCTTTTGGAGCAGGTGTCTTCATATCTAATTAAAATGCATTCTTTTCTCCCTTTTTTTTTTCCTTTTAGCCTTTACCTTGTAATGGGAAACGATGCTTCCGTAGAGTTTAGTCTTTTATGTGTTCTAAACTGAGCCCTTTCTCCCCCTGCTGTGGCTTTAATAATGCATCATCTCGTAAGTTCATGGACTTGAATGTGCTGCTGCTGACACCTCTAGTCTCAGCTAGGTAGTTAAAGGAAAATAAACCACCACAGGCTGGATGCAAATTCACCTCTTTCCTTTCCCCCCTTTGGTCCCTTTCCTTGCTCTCTCCATCTTATGCAAATCCCTGTTCCCTTTTTCTTGTTTTGGTGAGAGAGTTGGTGGTCTGCAGGTAAGGAGCTCCTGGCATGAATGGGACTGTTGATTTATTTCATAGTCAGAGATCCATGAAAAAAAAATAACAGTATGAGAGTACAAGGTTTTGAATAGCCTCCTCTCCAGTTAAAGTACAGTGGAGCCCAGGGACGCTGCAAACTAATATTTAACGAGAGCGCTTCTGGCGGACTGCACTTATGATTCCGTGGCTGCTGGTGGAACTGGCATGTATTCCGACATGGCTCTGAAGAGCACTCAGTCTTCCTTCTTTCCTCCGTTTGTTCATTTATTCAGGACTTAATGATCATTTCGTATGTATGAGATGCCTAGGAGGTGCCTGGCGTAAGCCATTTGCATAACTGGCCTCAGTCCTCCATGCTTTTCTATTTCAGTCCAGGTTCCTTTGTCTTTTGACTTTCGCCTTTGACCCACAGGGTGAAGTGGAGGCAGTAGTTCTAGTTCTGGGTCTGTACAGCTTAGGCCACACCAGGTCCTGCCCATCAGCTGAGTCCCAACCATCAGATACATGAGTGAAGCGAAGAGGGGCTTGGTGCCCGATGACATCATTTTAAGGCTGCGGTTGGCACAGTGAGCATTGACATGATAAACAGGATGTGAAAACGGACCATGCTCGGAACCAGTCTAGGAGTTTGATGATGGTGATGGGAGGGTCAGGATGACATCATCACCATTGTGTGCTGTGGAGAAGGTGCTGAGTACCTGTACGTGGACTCAGTAAAGACAGTTGCTGGTGGATGGTCAGAGAAGAGTTCATGGCAGAGATGGATTTAGGAGAAGCTGTGTTCAGACTGTGCTGTCAAAGTTTAGAGTAGATAAGAATTCCCAGTTAAAGGGAATGTAACATTTTAAAGTCGGGTTTTTTTTTTTTTTTTTTTTTTTTTTTTTTTTTTTTTAATCAAAGCCAGAGCATCAATGCCAATTCCCATTAAGTATCTAATGACGTAGCTTTCACTGGACCAAAGGAAGTTTCTCAAGTTAAAGCTGGTGCCAGAGAGCAGCAACTCCCTCTGATAATCAGCTTCTCACAAAGAACCCAATGTATATTTTGTCAAATATACAAAAGGTTGTCTTGAGTTTCTACAATTTCTGCCTCAGCCTTGTAGATAGCTTGGATCCTGGCACCATTTGGTCCTGGCCATTAATTTTTTATTTTTTGTTTTTAATCCTCATATAAAACAGAGGAACCAAACATAATGTCAGTGTTCATTTTGCAGCTGAAAAAACAGGACAGGTTAGGGAGAGGCAAGATTTGGATTCCAGAACCATGTGATTAACCCGTAAGCTGTGCTAAGCCTGTGTGTAGAACCTTGCAGGAACACATGGGTGGTTGATTGCCCGGAGCTGACTGCTGTCACTGTTCTCTCTCTGTCCTGGGGACGCCATGAGTTCAGGTGGGCTTGACAGAGCTCTAGCTTGGTGTCCACTCCTGGGTCCTCCCTGTATGTGGCTGGTTATATGTGTTTGCATTTGTGTTTCTCATCCTTCTCTACTGAAGTTGCCCAGTGTGCAGGGGCAGGGGCTCTTCAGATTTCTTCAAACCACACTGCATTTCCTGGGTCAAAGCTTTGTGCTTTTCATCCATGAAGCATTCAGGAAACAGCAAATAAATGAATCTGCCTCCCCACCTCAATGCCATCACCTTTTGCGTTCCTCGTCCAAAGCCCTTACTTGCTTTGTTGCAAACATAACGAAGTCTGGATACAGCTTGTAGTTGACGTACAGCTTGCTTGAGCCTGTAGCAATGATGCAAAATAAAAGCCAAACTGAGTCTGGAGAGATTGCTCAGGAGGTAAGGGTACTTGGAGACCTGACTTGAAACCCCCAGCTTCCACATAAACAGATGGTCCTGACTACTGCACCTACTCCCCCTGTATTGAGGGCTCTAGGTAAGCGAATCCCCAGAGCTCACTGCTCAAAGCCTACTGAAAACGGTGAGCTTCCAGTCAGCAAGGGTCTATTTTCAAGATGGTAAGGTACAGAGTGATAGAGGAAGACGTCAAACTCCTTTCCCTGGCCACTGCATGCGAGCATATAGGAGTGTGTAATGTACCACATCCTGCATACCGTACCTCTACTGCCCTGCATAGCACACACTACCACATTTAGGTCTCCCTTCCTCCTTGCCCCTGAGTACTATAAGATCCCTGCACAAGGCACATCCAGGCCTTGGCTCTTCTATTCCTTGCTCTCCTTTAGTGGTCTGATTGTTAGTAAACTGAATGAGGGCCCCTCTGAGAAGCCTGATTTACCCACTGTTGGAGCTCTAGAGGGCAAGAAAAGAAGGACAGGGGTTATTTAAGGACATGGCCATGGGTGGCTTTCCAGCACAAGTTATTCCAGCTCCTTAATCTCAGACTTATGAATGAGCGGACTGCGGAGGACGCACCTCCTTTTCCTTCAGTGAAAAAAGATGTCACTAGTGGAGCTGAGGAATGCTGTCAGCGCACAAAAGTCTGCCTAGCCCAGGAGGGAGCTGGATTCCTGGACCTTTGCCACAGAAAACCGTCAAGACAGCTGCACTTGCCAGAGCAACAATAAAACCGAAGACAATACGCTGAATGCGAACACTTTCCATTTATATTGAATGAGGGGGCTGGGGAGCAGCTCCTGTAATTAAAAGGAGAGTGATGGGGCTTCTGAAGGGAGTGCAGTGAGAATCTGTGAAGCAGGTGTCACCTGTTGATTATCATGGCTCCCCGCATACATTCCTTGTGTGACTTTTCCTTGGGAGTTTCTCTTTCTCTCTCTGTCCCCTGCAGATAGAGAGGGCAGGGACAGACCAAAGATATCTTTTCATTGAAGTCTGGTTTGGTGAGCCAGTGAATCTCGCTGGAGTTGGGGCTACCTACCCTCAGGCAGCTATACCGTGAACAAAAAACATCTCTTTCAATAATTGCCAGTGGCTTGTAGATCCACTGGGAGGGAAGAGGCCTTGTGTGCCTTGTAAGGACTCTTCTCTGTATTCTGTAAGGAAAAGCTCTCAGACCAACCTCATGAGGGTCTGTTGTGGGAAACCACAGCTATAGAGATTTAAACAAGGCAACCACAACAGAGTTTTCCATGGGGAACTGAGGTGGGGTCTTGGATGAAGCTCTGACTTAAGGACCAGGCAGACATAGTCAGGCACTTGATGTGACTTTGGGAGCAACCTTCCAATCTGTAAAGTCGGCCATGTTATTTTAGATTCTTGGGAGTGTTGTGTGAGGATGCATTCGTAGATTTCTTTCATAGGTATTTAGGACTCTGGCACGACCGTCTGTGACACATTACATGTGATCACCACCTTGGAGACACTCACCATGCACACATTATTTCTTAGATGGGAAGAGAGATGGAGATCGTAAAAGCCACAGGGAGGGATATTTTAAGCTGTTGAATATTTCGAGTCAGCTTTCCTCTGTGGGTTTCCACACGTGCTCTTGGACTTTCAGGTTAATTTTTGTTTCCATTTGATTTTTTTAAAAATTGGCGTTTGGATCTTATCTAAAATTAATGCAGCTTCTGAGTCATTCATATGAATGCTTACACGGGGTATGCCGATGAGTCATTGCTTCTCTACCCAATGGTCCCTCTTGGACTGAAGGAGATTCGTGATGGGTGGCAGAGGCGACTGTCGGTAGCAAGTGTCCTCGGGTGGCTTTACACTGTGTCTACTGATCGGATGTATCTAGTACCCAGGTTGAAGACTCAGTACAGAAGAACCTGCTTTGATTTAACAACTCAATCAGACTCCCTCTGGGAGGTGGGGCAGCTTTGGGAGGAATAGAACCAGCGTTGGCCTCTGAAACAGTCCAGGTGCTGTTGATTCATTGATGGCCCGGGCTGTTTCTCCGTTCACAGATGCTGCCCCCTCTCGGTGTCCTATTTTTGTAGAAGGAACAGGGGAGCTCTGTGTGGCTTATTAGTCTGTGGATTTATTTTATTACCTTGAATTAGTTTTTTGGCTAGCATAGGAGGAAAAGTTCTGATAATCCTTAACATTTATATCTTTCTTATTGCCTTTCCCATCCTCCATCTCTGTGGGGCATTGGAAAGAAGAGACTCAGTTCTCAAGAGTGAGCTTGCAACTCAGGGCCAGGCTTCCAGGTTGTCAGGAGACCAGAGCTGTAGCACAGTTCAAGGGAACTACAAGCTGTGCCTGTGTGCTGACCTTCTGGAGGCAACTGAGCTCTTTTACCATCCTGCTCATCCTCCTGGATGTGCTCTTTTCTTTTGTCATAGCCAGCCCCTTGCCCACATAGTCTTTCCCAGGTTGCAAAGCATGTCCGCAAACCTGGTGTGTCTCTGTTAATGTTATAAGGGCTATGTGGCCCCTGTGATGCCTCTGTGACACAAACATCTCTATTTTACAAATGAGGTTTACCAGGATTGATGCGAACTGAGGGCTTTGGAGCCTCCCTTTGTCATGAAGTCTGAGAGCCTGGAGTTTCTACCACCCCCACCTTTACACACACAGGGTCAGCTAGGATACTGACTTGAAATAAAGAGACTCATTAGTAATCAAGTTAGATTTTCAGCAGAATGATGCTACCGGTTCTCTGAAACCAATAGTGGCTGGAGAAAACCCTTTGAGCTAGTCAACTCTGGGCTTGAAAGCAAGTGTGGCTTGCTTCCTGGGACTTGAGTATAATCTCAGCCTTAGTTTCTCTTTGGAAAAAAGTGGGAAGCCATTTTTAAATCAGACCATTAGAATAATCTGAGTTGTAAATTCAACAATTGCTCTGGGGTCCTTTCCTGCTTTCTTTGTAGAAGAAGAGAAAGTCACGTGTTATCATCTCTCTGTCTTCCCTTTCCTCTTTACCTTTATATGATGGGCTGAGGACAAGAAGTATGGCTGAAAGTTCACACTCTCCCCAGGAGCTCTCAAGAGTTCACCACAGATTGATGCAGTCTATGCATCCTTTTGCTTCTGCACAGTATTAGGATATCCAAGCAATGAAGCGTAGCTTCAGGTCTCCAACTCCAGAGTGATGAAAACCCTGTGAGGAGTGGTTGGAAGAAAGGACAGTGCTTAAACCGCCACTCGGTCACTTTGGAGTTTAGTTTCCTGGTTGTAAGATTGGGAGTATTGTCAGCACGGTCACTGAGAGTGTTTTGTACATAAGGAGTGGGTATTTGTGGGAAAGGGCTCAGCAGAGATGAGAACTATTTCCACTCTAAGTGACCCCTTAGAAAGGGAATTATATAGCTCGGTGGTGGAGAGAGTGATTGTTTTTACACGTGCAAGGCCCTGAGTTTGATCCCTCACACTGCCGAAAGCAGCAACAGCAAGAACAAAACCCAAACCACACCTGCGAGTTCAGGCCTCGCACATCAGAGCTCTCATTTGTGCTCTTCCAAATGTGTTTCCTATGCTTTTAGTTTTTGAAAACAATGTTTTTCCCCCCGCAGAAAGCCTTACAATCAGTGTATTATTGGTGCCACGAAGGCTCAGGTGACACTACCTTTGTGCTTGGCAGGGATTTTGGGCTTCAGAGAATGGGGAGAGGGCAGTTTGAGCACTCAGAAACCTCCAGTTGCCTGCCATTGTTCTAGGAAGGCTGACTTTAGTCAGTGACTGTGCCACGAAGACAGGATCCGCACAAGGTGTGGACCTCCCTTCTTGGGCCAGCAGATGAAAGGCCGTGTTGGCAGCCTGCAGCGTACACTATGACCTCGAGACTCTGCCAACTCTGCAGGATGGTGGCTTGTTGCCTTTCAGGGCTTCCCCAATCTGGCCTTGCGTGGTCTCCTACTGATATCCCACATAGTTGTGACGTTCTCGCCAAATGCCCTGGGTTCGGTGGTGGTTCAGCCTCCCCAGGGTAGCCCTTTGCTGGAGTTGGCATGGTGCACGGCCCTCAGATGACATGTGGAGCTTGATAAGTAAGCAGCTTCTCCAGGCTGACTGATCCCCCGGCATCGCCCTGTGCACAGTGCCCTTTCTTTAATGTTGCCAGGGGAAGTTGTGACATATAGCAATCTGGGGTAATCTTCGTAAACACACAGTCGCTTTCCAAATCTTGTGTTTCTAGCGGCCTGGAGACGGCGGGGCACTTCAGTTAGAATGAGTTAGTGAGGGAGTTTGACTGAAGAGCATTAGAGAACAATTCGTAAAGTAACATGCCGGCCACGTGGTGGACTTAGAGCTGAACTTTTGTCGTCATCTCATCGGATTAGCTCACTGCTCTTCGTTGAGTAGCAGCCGGTGTGAGACCTACTCTAAGCACTGTGGGTCCGTTAGTGGATTACGTGGTTGTTGGCCCTGCCTCTGTGAAGCTCAGGACCTATTTGGGGGAAACAGTATTACACAAAACGAAGAACATGCCTTCCTTGAGGTGAAGTTCCATATAGAGGTGAACTAGTAACGTATGGATAGTTGATAGGGAGGGCTGGATCTGTGGGGTTGGAGCATGCCTTTAAAAGCCATTTTTAATTGTGTGTGTGTGTGTGTGTGTGTGTGTGTGTGTGTGTGTGTGTTTCATGGCTCTTATATGGAGCTCAGGGAACATCTTTTGAGAATCAGTTTTCTTCTTTTACTTTGTCGAGTCATGGTTCCTTTTGGTTCTGCCATGCCTTGTCTTTCATTATAGCTGACCCATGAGCTCTTGTGTGTGGCTCGAATCTTCCTTTAGGAGTGCTTGGACTACGAATGTGTGCCACCTCATCTAACCGTGTATGTAGGCCAGGCTTAGGCAGCAATCAATTTTACCTGCTGAGTCACCCCTCCAGCCTGAGCTTACTTTACCTTTTGAGACAAGGACTCATGGAGATGACTTTGACGGCGGAAGAGGAATGAGTTATGAGGAAAGAGCTGAGGCTAAGGTCAGTGCAGAGGCCCCAAGGTGTTTCTCAGTTGTGGACTATGATGGTTTGTATATGCTTGGCCCAGGGAGTGGCGCTATGAGGGGATGTGGCCTTGTTTGAGTAGGTGTGTCAGTGTAGGCGTGGACTTAAGACCCTCATCCTAGCTGCCTAGGATTGAGTCTCCTCATAGCAGCCTTCAGAGGAAGATGTAGAACTCAGCTCCTCCTGCACCATGCCTGCCTGGATGCTGCCATGTTCTTGTCTTGATGATTATGGACTAAACCTCTGAACCTGTGAGCCAATCCCAATTACATGTTGTCCTTATACGAGTTGTCTTGGTCATGGCTGTCTGTTCACAGCAGTAAAACTCTAAGGCACTGACTGACTATATGGGGTTCATGTGTCTGGAAGGAGCATTATCCTAGGAAAGTATGAGAGACAGTGTTAGAAGCCCATTCACTCCGGGTGTCATGTGTACCGGAAAACTCATCTCTGTCAGGATTGTGCTGACTGTGTCTAAGACAGACCATCAGAAGGGATGGTGGGACATGCCATTTATCTCAGTACTAGGGATTGAGGTGGGAGGAGCTTGAAGCCTGTCTGAGCTATTGGGCAAAATAGCAGGATCTTGTCTCAATAAAGCAAAAATGAGAGAAAGAAAAAAGGAGAAGCTTATTATCACTCAAGTTGGCAATATGTGTTGGGCGATATTGGGGGAATCTTTAAATCTGAGTCTCCGCTGCCATTATTCTCTCCAGTCCTGTGAGGAACTGCTCACTTCATTAATTTCAGCTTTTCTCGGCTCTCAGATGAAGATGGTAACTGTGAAATTTCTCAGGATGGTGGCAGAGTGGTAGCCGTACCCCCCCCCCCGCCACTGAATGACCCCCTCCTCATCGCTGCAGTCTGGAGCCGTGTGTGCTGCCCCACTGTCATACCCTCGAAGGGTTTGCATTTGAGCAGACTGAGACACAGTGATCCAGCTGCTGCTTTCTGCTGTCCAGGCACTTCTAGTGCTGGG
Source organism: Rattus norvegicus (assembly GCF_021556685.1). NCBI lineage: Eukaryota > Metazoa > Chordata > Mammalia > Rodentia > Muridae > Rattus > Rattus norvegicus. The sequence goes on along the minus strand of NC_141552.1, from coordinate 12,075,171 downwards.
GCCAAGGAGATCCGTAGGAGTGTTCTAACACAAGCCTCCTGCAATACCGACTTGGAATTCACAGCCCAGGGTGATGAGTGTTCACATTTTTGACATAATTCATCTAGCCATGTGTGATGTCTCACGGCCCCTGTGAATCTGAGGAACACTGGGGAGACTTGTGGTTCTGTGTCAGGAAGATTGGATTAAGGAGCAATAGATTCAAGGAATGCTCACTCTATCTGTTGAAATGCCCATAATTTGAGGATCAGAGTTCAAGACAGTCACAGTAAAGAAGGTCACAGAATGTCAGGGGCCAGTGCACAGTCTTGCTCTGTTATTTCGACAGGGGATGCCCAGCTGTACGTCTAGCTCTGAAACAGCTGAGTCTGCCATTCACAGCATTCTGCTGCCCTGCAGAAGTCTGACTCTTTCATTAGCAGTGGCCCTCGTGCCTCACCCAGAATCTTCCTAGTCGTCAGGGCAAATGCGGCCATTTTGGTTTTTACTTTTAGAGCTGAAGATCATCTTTGTGGTTTTGCTAGGCCAAGTCCCCTGGTGGGCTGGGCTGTCTTTTAGCTATCCCTTTGAGACTACAGGAGGCAAAAGTGGGAGCTATTTGGAAGGATTTGGCTATGGCCTGCCACTGACTTTCAGAATGAACAGAATTGATGGGAAAGCCCCCGTTCTAGTAAAGAAGTGGTGCTTGCTCTGCTCATGGGCCTTCCGCCTTAGATCTGTATCCCATGTCACTTATCCATCGTGGGTATGACACTGCCCTTGGGTTCTTCGTGGTGTCAGCCTGTCTTCTGGAGATCAAAGTCAGAGTGCCGTCATTGGCATGTTCATTAAGTAGAAGTGGCATCCTTCTTTACTACTCTTGTTTTAGATATTTTTTTTTTTTTAGAATTTAGAGAACACAACTTTTTTGGGGGGGGGAGTGGGGAGCTGAGGACCGAACCCAGAGCCTTGCGCTTGCTAGGCAAGTGCTCTACCACTGAGCTAAATCCCCAACCCCTACTACTCTTGTTTTATTGACTGCTGTCTTAACCTCTTGTCGTTGTTTAGTGTAGCTTGCTTGCCTAGCTCACTCACACAGGTGAAATGCACACTGGAGTGACTTTTTTCAAAGCCTAGTGTCTTTGGTATATTCAAGGGGAAAGGGCCAATTCAAGAGATCCGTATAATCTTGGAGATTATATCTTGATGATACCTATAAACAGAATTTCCATGTTTCCTTTATGTGATCCCTTGGAATTGAAATACGTTTTTCATAAACTAAGACTCATGTTTCTTGACCAGGCTCCCCCCTACCCCCTGTCTTTAGAAAGGATCAATATATAACTAGATATGATAAGCTTTGTTATGACTCAAATTCTCTGACCTTCTCTTCCTCAACTCGTGGATGGCGAGGTTTAGATCAGCCTTCTGGACAGGTGTTCATCACTCCTTTGAGGTTTCCACCTGCTCATTCAGAGCTCGAACCGACTTTGCCTGGCTGCTTAGCATAAGACCTCAGGGGCACAGAGCCCACCGTAGGCTTGAAACAGTTTGCTCCTTAAGCTGGACAGTAAGCCAAGCATCCTGTCTTGTGCCACAGTCCTTTTCTGGTGCCAGGGTCTCACAGCTGTGCGTCTGTAAACCTGGTACATTGGAAGGCACCTGGAACATTCCATTTTCCCTATGGGAGCCCATTGGGGAATATCATTGCGTTTTGGCCAGATAGCCTCTGACATATCTTTATTGAAAGTAAAAACAAACAAACAAACAAACAAACGAACAACAACAACCAAAAAAACCCAGATACTTAGGAGAAAGGTATAGTTTGAAAGGCTATGCTTTGCAGTTAGTCAGCCCTCAACTATATTAATAAAGTATGCTCTAAGTGTATTCAGATAAAAAGCTCAGAAGCTGTAAACTGTCCTGTCCTCTGCTTCTGTGCTTGCTGTACAAGGAATGGTGCATGTGGGGATGGGAAGGGGAGAGTGACAGGATTTGATGCAAGAGAAGCAGAGACAACGGAAATGCCCGTATGGGAAATTTTTAGAATTGAAAGCAAGATGCCGCTGACAAGGTGGATGAAAACCCCTTAGTTTGTTATGGCTGGGAGGTTACCAAAGCTTTCTCAGAGGGACAAAGCACCACATATGGTGGCCTCCTGTTCATGAACTGGCCATGATATTGCTGTAAGTCTTGGAGTAGGGGTTAAGCATAAGCATGTGGCAGTGGTGTGGGCAATGGTGGTGTGAATGTAATGGGTTCAATGATGGGCGAGCCTGGGATGAACCCTGGGGTTCAGTTAGAGATGGCGTACTTCTCAGTCGAACCTCACTCCCCCTCTTGATGCTGCTATGATACTATTTATCATTATCGAAGAGGCATAATGAGAAAGTTGATCACAGTCCTTTCTGCTGTTTGCTTCATAGTCTGGGGGTATAGTTGAGCTTTTCTTTAAGGCTCTTCTTCTCTCTGATCTGGCTTAGACTCAAATATTCTGAAAAAAAAATACAACCATCATGCCAGATAACTGAGGGCCACAGGATTCCCTTTTTTTTTTCTTTTTTTTTTTTTTAATATTTTTATTTTCTGTTTCTTTAGCTGATGCCTGTTTCCTTGGTTGCAGAATAAGAACATGCCTTCTGTCATAGGTGAACACTTAGGGGTGTGTGATTAGCTAAGCAATTAATAAAAAAAGAAGAGGTGACAATTGGAGTTACCAGGCTGTAGCGGAAAGCAGTGCGTTTGGCCTTTCTCCACACCAACAGATTGGTGGAGAAGCTACCTGTGGAGAGGAACATCCAAATTCAGGAAAGGAAGTTTCTGGGAAAAGGGACCTGAGAGCAGGAAACCAAAGGATCAGAGTTGGTTGATTGGCTAGCTGATAATTTCATTCACTAAATTAGCTTGAAAATTTTCTTGGGTTGTTCATGTGTGCCTAATAGTACGCCAGGCACCAGAGGTAAGGCATGGTTCTCTTATAAAAGCGCTCGCACAGTCACAGCGTGGTGCACAAAGCTACAAATTCAGATTCAGAGAGGTTGGTGCCAGAGAGGTTCACTACTGGCTAACGGGGCGAGGAGTTAGGAAATGGGAGAGAGCTATACTAAGGCTATTGAATAGTTAACTTGAGCCTGGCCTTGTTGGGCTTGTTGAGATCTAAAGGTTGCTTAGTATTGGGGGTCAGAGGGGTCCATATGGGAGGCAGGAAGGGAAGGGGGAGGGAATAGGTAAGGCTGGCCTTGAGTTCTGTGCCTGCCACTGATGAACGGGATGATGGGGACCAGATGCCTTCTCCTTCTTCTGAGTTTATTTTCTGATCTGTAAAGTGGGGATAAAGAGCACGTCTTAGGGGCTAGGGAGATGGGTCAAAAGATAAAGAGTAGGCTGAGCAAGCGGGAGGACTGGCGTTCAGGTGCCCACAGCTCCCAGAAGAGCCGAGCAGGTGCATTGGCTGCCTGTAAGCTTAGCATTGTAAGAAGGCAGAATAGGGATCCTTGTAGCAACCCGATTGTCTGGACTTCTCGGAATCTCGGTTCTCGGCTTAGCAGGAGTCCTTGCATTAGTAAGTAAGGGATGGGTGGAATTCATTTGTTAGTGTTGCATCTATCTCGTTATAACCAAAATGTGCAAAGAAATCTTCACTGCCTTTTTTAATACTGTTTTGGACACCTGGTATGTTTTAGCTTGTTACATAGTTTGGTCCACCCTGGTTGGACTCTGTGTGTTTCCGTAGTTACTTAGTGGTTCACACTGCAGCGATGAACAGTGTGGTTGATAGGAACCAAGGCAAAGCTGAAGTGACTCTCTTGGAAATTGAGTTTTTTTCCTCCTGCCTCCCCATCTTTCCAGTTTGTGCTCTCATTGCTATGAGAAGATTCCCCAGAAGGAGCGATTGAGTGAGTTCATCTTGGCTCACAGTTTGAGGGGTACGACGTCTGCTGAAGATGGAGAGCCATGGTGTCAGGTCTTCACCCATGGCGACAAGAGCTCGTAGTGTGGCTTGTGGTGAAGAAGAGTGCTCACGCTGGAAGCAGAGGTGACCAGTAACCCTCAAGGCTCATGCCACACTGTTTCTAATTCTCATTGCCTGAAGTGTCCATAACTACTCAGAATGGCAGCACCACCTGGATACCAGGTGACCACACACTTAAGCTTGTGAGAGATGTTTCCTGTGCGAATCACAGCACCTCCTGTTTCTCTTCTTGCAAGGGATATGGTTTTGAATGGCTGATGCTGCCATCACTTTGTGCCATTGGATTTTGGGGGAGCATGAATGCCTGGGGCAGATTTCACCGGAGGACATCAAGAGAGGCAGCCCTAGGAATTCACAGAAATTGGTAAGCAGTACTAGTTAGAACGTATTAAGCATCAGAAATGTTAATTGCGTAATGTTTTTAGAACCCTACTAATGATTCTTTCTTCCACTTTGAAAACGAGAAACAGGGGGGCTTAGAAACTTGCCCAGAGCCATACAGTCGGAGGTTTGAACCTGAATGATCTTATCTTCATGAGCCTTGCTGATTACCTTAAAAATAAAAATAAAAAAATAAAAAAATCTTGGACCAAAATAAAATCTTGGAAAAGCCTTGGAGCTTCCGTTTGGCGTGGACTGGGTCGTTTGTGTTCTGGTGCTTGGAGTGGGAAAGCCATGGGATTATCTGCAATAGTTAATCCTTGCAGTTTTTGTTTTGTTTTGTTTTTTGAGACAAAGGTTTTTTGTTTAGGCCCGGCTGTCCTGGAACTCACTCCGTAGACTAGGCTGGCTCAAACTCAAAAGAGTCCCACCTGCCTCTGCCTCTCAAGTGCTAGGATTAAAGGCATGGCCCACCATATGTGGCAGCATTCTATTATTATTATTATTATTATTATTATTATTATTATTATTATTATTATTCCCACCTGCCTCTGCCTCTCAAGTGCTAGGATTAAAGGCATGGCCCACCATATGTGGCAGCATTCTATTATTATTATTATTATTATTATTATTATTATTATTCCCACCTGCCTCTGCCTCTCAAGTGCTAGGATTAAAGGCATGGCCCACCATATGTGGCAGCATTCTATTATTATTATTATTATTATTATTATTATTATTATCATCATCATCATCATCATCATTATTATTATCATCATCATCATTATTATTACTATTATAACTATTATTATTTATTTATTCACTTTACATCACGCTCACTGCCCCTCTCCCAGTCACCCCTCCCACAGTCCTTCCCCCATTCCCCTCTCCCCTTCCCTTAGCAGGTGTCACCTCCCCTAGGTATCCTCCTACTCTGGCACATAAAGTCTCTGTGAGACTAGATGCATCCTCTCCCACTGAGGCCAGACAAGGCAGCCCAGGTAGAAGAACATATCCCACATACAGGAAACAGCTTTTGGGATAGCCTTTGCTACAGTTGCTTAGGATCCACAGAAGACCAAACTGCACATCCACTCTATATGAGCAGGAGGCCTAGGTCCAGCCTGTGTGTGTGTTTTTTGGTTGGTGGTTCAGTCTCTGAGAGCCCCAAAGGTCCAGGTTGGTCTTCCTGTGGAGTTCCTATCCCCTTAGGGGCTTTAGTCCTTCTCCTTACTCTTCCAGAAGAGTCCCCAAGCTCCATCCACTGTTTGGCTGTGGGTGTCTGCATCTGTCTGAGTCAGCTGCCGGGTAGAGCCTCTCAGAGGACAGTTATGCTCGACTCCTGGCTGCAGACATAACAGTTGGTGCTTGCCCATGGGATGGGTCTAAGTTGGGCCTGTTATTGGGTGGCCTTTCCCTTTAGTCTCCTGGCAGAATTCTTAAGGGTTAATTTCACTGCAGCTTCCAGACACCCATCACACAAAGCAGAGCCTCATACGCTGTCCCTAGTCCTCTGTGTTTGGGATCATAAAAATTAAAAAGAAAAAAAAAACCTTTTAAAAATAAAAAGTTCTCTTGATCGTTGTTCATTTCTAGGTCTGCGCCTGGCACATAGTAGGTAGTCAGAATGTCTTCGTAGAGTCAGTGAAGATACTTGGAATCCCAAAATTTGGGCACCTTGGGAAGTTGACAGGTACTATTGCACCATTGGATGGTGGCCTCGTGGATATGACCTTGGGTGAAAAAGAACGATGTTGGATGCATTCATATCTATAACAGACTTTTGTTTTGATGTAGTTATTTGGGTTTTGCATTCTTGATTACTCTGGGGTTAATAACCTAGTTCCCATGTCTGTGGCAAAGATGAGAAACCAAGAATCACAGAGCTCGTGAGGTCCGAATTGGAGAATGGGAGAGGTACCTTAAGCCTGTGTATCTCACTATTGGAGATATTTTCTTTTATTACATTCGTTTGCAGTTCCAGGTTGAGCAGTGTCTCGGAGAGGTCGCTGTAGAGCCGTATGGAACCAACCATTGCACCTGAAAACCAGGGGCAAGCAGGCTCTTGGCCCAGGACTGATGGCCAGGTTTCACATGCCAGAGTTTCCAGCAGACCTCAGCCTCAGTAGGAGCCACAGGAAACTTCAGAGCAGGAAACTTCATTGCAGGGTTTTTTCTTCTGTTTGCTGATGCCAAATGCTGTGGGGCATTGGCAGGGGATGTCTTCAGGTAAACCAAGCCAACATCTCTCTCCCACCAAAGTGCTGTGTACCACCCCACGCCAGCTCAAGTTTCTGGTCACCTGCTTGCTGCAGGCCTGACGGAGACCGAGTGCTGCTGTGTGGCTTTGGATTTTCAGTGCTCAGAGGATACATCAGTCCCGGTCACTAAGAGGACAGCCTCCCTCAACTCCAGAGTCCTTTTGGGTGGTTGAGGTGACATATGTTGTCAGGCTGAGGATCTTTGCTCTCTGTGGTGTGGCCCTCTGTTTCCATAATTCCCCAGGCAAGGATAGGTGTTGGCTGATATTCAGCATTTTGCCCCAGGCCATAGAGTGCTTTGATAACAATTTTGGGATGGAGATCTTCCCGACCTCTTTGGTCCAGAGATTGCAGTTGTCTCAGAGCTGGGATCAGCTCCCTCATTCCTCCTCTTTCATCAGAGTGATGGGGGCGGGAGTGGGCAGAAAGAAGCTCAAGCAGGACAGAAGACTCCACAGCCCTGGGACTGGAACTTAACTCTTCAAATACCAAATAAGACCTCCTTTCTGGAAACAGGGATTCTCATAAACAAAGCCAGTGTAGTTTATTGCTATGATCCCAGCTACAGGATGCATAGCTCTCCCTGTGCTGGCCTCAGGGCATGGCATCAGCATCCTAGCGGAAACTGCTGGGGCTTTTTTCTTGGACTGCAGAGGAAGGAAGTCCTGCGTGCTCTGCTTAGCTGGGTGGGTTTGGATAAGATGCTCAACTTCTCTGATCCTGAGCGGAATGGGGGTCACTACGGTCTGAATATGTTCAGGTCGTGTTCACCGTTCAGAGTAAAGCACTTACAACAGCCCATCGAAGGTTTGATGCCCATTAAGCATTCATAAAACTGCAGTACAGCTGCCTGTAGATTCTGGAAGATTCAGGATCAGAAGGTACTTTACTATTCATGGTTTTCAGACAGAGAGGTTGAGGTACAGACAGGCTAAGTTCCTGCTCCGGACCGCCACAGCTGGTAGGAAGCTGAGCTAGGATTTGAACCAGAGGCACTTGACTTTAGGCTTTCCTGTGTGTGGTGGCAGGACCATTTGGGGCTTGCCCACAGTTTCTCAGCTAAAGAGCATGTTTCTATCAGGAAGACTCCCTGTTGTAATTAATATTGATGGTCAACCCCGGGAGGATTTTGAATCACCTAGGACATAGACGTCTGAGCCTATCAGTGAGGGATTACTGTGAATAGCTTAATTGTGTTGGAAAGACCCATCCTGAGTACAGGCAGCAGCGTTCATGAGTTGACATCCTGGACTGACTAAAGGGTAGGAAGTGAGCAGAGCATCCGCTTACATCTCACTCTGTGTCTTGACCACCCCCACCTCATGTACATGCCGCCATGCTTTCCTTACCACCCCCTGAAGGACTCTGTGGGTGAGATTCCCTAGCTGAGACCCAGATTATCAGTACCTTCTACATGCCAGCTCCCCAGCCAGGTCCTCAGGTAGGTAGGCCAGCTCCCCAGCCAGGTCCTCAGGTAGGTAGGCCAGCTTCCCAGCCAGGTCCTCAGGTAGGTAGGCCAGCTCCCCAGCCAGGTCCTCAGGTAGGTAGGCCAGCTCCCCAGCCAGGTCCTCAGGTAGAGATGCATCTGTTAGTGCCCTTCCAGCCCAGTGTTCCCTTTGATGCTACTGAGAAAAGTTGACACAAATAAAACTCCACCATGTGTCTCTCTTGTCTGGGGAGAGCTCATGCTCAACTCATCTAGGCGTGCCTCCATGGAGTGCTGGAGGAGTTAAAAAAAGAAGTGCTCAGGCTGATCCAAGGGCTTTTTGTGGACAGGGCAGGAATAATGACACTAAACATAAAGTCAAGCCGGCAGCAGCACTCCGGCAGTGTGGATTCTCTGTATCTTGTCCTCTTGGCTGAGAAAGGTGGCCAAGTCCCTTTCCTTAAGGGTCTTCATGCTTCCCTGAGCACCTGGGGCAGAGGTGAGTGGGCCAGCTTTCTGTTAAAACAGTTTGACTTTCATGGAAGAGACTCATTTGCTTAGCCGGGTCAGTCAGCTCCTGACCCTGTATCCTTCACTCTGCTCTGGATCCTCCTCCGGTTCCCAGCAGGAGCTGGACGAGGTCTTTGGATGCCCTGTGCTTAACGTCTCGTCCTTACCGAATATCTAGGGTGCGTTCACGTGGAAACTGAGGTTCAGGAATGTAAGCGATGCAGTTTGAGATGGCGGTGCTGAAGGGGAAAGGCAGCCATCTTTATTTTTCCTGGCACTATGTTGAACTCTTAGATGGAGATTGGATGAGTAATAACCATGGATAGCATAGATCACATGTCTGCCCTGTTCTGGGCAAGGAACTAAGCCTTCTTTCTGCTCACATGTTCTAAGAAAGACTCTGTACGGCACAGATGCTCAAATGGCCACCTAATGAGGTCACCACTGGCAGCAGGGTCAAGTCTAAAGAGTGTTTTGCTTATTTCTGCTCTGCCACACAGCTCTCACGGTGGTCAAGGCAACTTTCTGGGTAGGAAAAGATAATGGCTGTCTGATTTGAAACTTTTTCTTCTAGATGCTTCTAGATCTTCCCCACCTTCTCCTATGCTTTTGTTTCGTATTTGTTGACTGAGAAATAGAGTGGATTTGCTGGTCCCTGAAGGGTTTAGTTGCCACAACACCAGGAACCATTGCCCATTGTCCGCGAACTTCCCTAGCTCTGCTCTTTAAGTATTTTTAAAGGTGATCAACTAATTCCACGTCCCTCATTATAGAGCCAAGATTAAAGCGGAAGTCTAACGTTGACTTTGTCTACTCCATGAGTATGCTTCTTTTGGCAAATAAGAGCTTGGTTTAGATAAAAGGAGTAGCGAGGGAGGAAGTGGGGAGATGGTGCTGTAGGAGGATGTCATGTTATGTCATGCTGTGTCATGGCCGTGTTGGAAAAGCTGCAAATGAAGGGTGACGTTTCCAAACCCTGCTCTGAAGCCCTCACCCCTTACCTGTGCAGATTTTCCGTTTAGCTCACTGTGCTGTACCCGCTTCTTAGTTCTGACTTCAGTCCTGGTACTTCCTGGGCCCCTTTCTGTGTCCTCCAGAGTGACCAGGGACTGTCATTTGTGTACTTTCCTGACAAAGGGCTGTACCGTAAATGTCAAGTAGATGCAAGGTACAGAAATACACCCTGAGAGATGAGTTGTTTTCCTCTGTCGCCTTGTAGAAGCCCAAGTTCTTTTTTTCTAATATCTGCTGCTATGTGGACTGGGGCTGAAATTATGGGATGTATGGAAGAAGCCACCTCAGTTTGAACCAGTTGTTTGTATAATCCAGTCATTTTGTGTGGTTACCTAGGGCAGAGCATTCTGTTGGGAAATGGATAAAGAGGCGAGAGGTTTTGTTTGAAAGCCGACCACCAGAGAGTAAGTTTCCCTTGGTCGCTCTTTTCTTGATCTAGGCAGTTACGGCTGGGTAGAAATACAGATTCCGGGTCTGAATTTTAATTCAGATTTTATCATTTACGGCCTGCATGGTACTGAGCAAGGCACTTCTCTGTGAATGAGTTTCCATTCCTGTAACACGGTGCAGACTCAGGAGGTTGTTGAGGTCATGTGTTACAATGGATAAAGCATTCACGATTACAATTGATATTTTCTGCTGGTGCTGTTTGCTGTCAATGAAGACTCGGTGTCCTCATGGAAAACGTAGATGTATCACATGACATTGTAACAAGGACTGTGAGTCTCCTAGGACTGGACTTAATAGTGCTACAAAATGGGTGGCTCAGACCCATGAACATCTATTGTCTCCCCAGTGAAGAGGCTAGGAATGTGAAGCTCAGTGAGTTGTCAGGGCCACCAAAGGTCCTAGCATCTAGTGTCTTAATGCTGTTCTTGATGCTCCTTGGCTAATGGAAGCATCGTTGGCTTCCCCTCAACCTTTTATCCCCATGTGTCCCTTCATACCTGCTGTTTTCTTAGACCACCAGCCATGTGAGCCAAGGGTCTATCGTACCTCAGTACACCTCACCTGAATTATATTTGCAGTATCCTGTTCCCAAATAAGTTAGAATTCTGGAGCTCTAGTGGTTGGCACCATGACGTGTTTACTTTGGGGATGCACATCTGAACTCTTAACTTGGGTATAGAGATCGTGTGCTGAAAGTGTGACCCCAGAGTCTAGAAGGAAGCCGTAGCAATCATTGTTAGGTAAACTGGTGTCCTTCCATCCACACCTTTGGCTGGGGGGTGGGGTGAGGTCCTGGGATGTTTTTCTGATCATGTCTAACTCTTAGCTTTGGATGATATGATGGATTGCATGTGAGTGGGTTGCTTAGTCTTCCTGTTTCTGGAATAAGGTAGAAGAACATTCCCTTTTTCTAATACGACCCACGCATGTTGAAGTGCTGGTGGCACATGTCAGTCTAGCCATGGGCCAGGTTGTTGTGTCCTTCCTTGCTTTTCTTGTCTGATGTTTTGTGGCTCTTCACGGGCACCTTGGCAGTTGGTTGCACAGGTAGGAGCCCGAGGTGTCAGGAAGGTTCCAAAGCACTGTACACATGAGTTGGTTTGGGCTTCCCAGATTCTAGGGTTACTTTGCAATCAGAATGGAAACATGACTTTCATTCCACTTGGGAGCCAAGCAGATTTGCCCCAGAGAAGTGTAGATATCTATGGAAACAGCCCTAATTTTAGCTCTGCCATACTTAATACCAACCCAGAGAGTGCTGTTCGGGCCAGCGCCCAGGGAATCAGGAACATAAGCTGGCTGAAGGCTTAGATTGAGCATAGAGTTGCCCAGGGACCACTGGAACTAGGGCGGACATGCAGGGATCTTAAGTGGGTCAAAAAGGTCAGCTCTAGCTAAGCGTGAATGTGCGTGCCTAGTCCCAGATTTCAGTAGGATGAGACAGAAGGACTGCTATGAGTTGCAGGCCGGCCTGGGTTACACAGTGAGTTCTAGACCAGTCTGAACTACAAAGGGAGATATCTGAGGAGATAACTGGAAAGGTAAGCCTCGATCAGAAAGAAGGGGTTCTTCTTGCTTTCCCCTTTTATTTGTCTTGTCTAAATTTTGCCAATTTTGGAGTCAGTTCCTGACACTGCATCCCCTGTCTCCATCTCTGGAATCCTTACTCTTGTCCTGAGTCCCTGGCATTCTCCACAACCCTGTTCACGGTCGGTGGCAGCATCTTTAATTCTGAGGTTGACTCATATATTTTGAAGATCCAGAAACCATTTTTGTGCCTTTGAGAGTCAGTCAGGGTCATTGTCACGTATGTACCGAGCATGCTATCAATATTCATGAGTAAAATAACACAGCGCAGGGAATTTGATAAAATTGTTGATTTCTGTTTTACCCAACTCAGGGCCTGAGGCAGCCAAAATATACATTTTCTATTTTAAATTGGGGGAAGACTTGATTTGATATATGAGAGAATAGCTTGTGGCTCTAGTAAAGGCATTCTATGAAGGGTTTCTGCAAGGGGAGTCTACGACATGGAGGATGTTGGGTACAGTAGGTGAGGGAAGATGTGTAAGATGATGGTTTCAGGTCACTTAGGAAATAACCCTGTGTTTTCAGCCTAGCAGGAACCCCGTAGACTATCAGACAGAGAAAAAAAAAAAAAACAAAAAAACTTCAGACGTCATCTAATTCTGTGTCATTTGAAGCACGATATTAGCATTAATATTTAAGACCTTCATCTTTGATTATTTATTTTGGTAAACATGGGTTCCCTGCTCAGTTCCTCGGACTCCAAGGCGGAGTTCTCCAGACACTTAAATCTATAATGAGTGACTATCCTGGGTAACTATTTGGAAGCAAGATATTATGCATGAAAGAGGTGGTTAATTCTTGTACTGTATTCCCATATATACCGTGCTCTTTAAGTAGGATGAGAAGAAATGTAGTTGTAGTGAATCTAGAAAAGTGGATGCAGGAGACTGCAAAGAGGGTGTGAAGATTGGGCTGGGGCTCTATGACTGATTGAAGGTGAGTAAAGAACAGGTCGACCAGATAACTAGGTTGTGCTAGAACCGAGACCTTGAAATATATCTCTTGTCCTTTTATCTCAGCATGCATCAAATGTGTGCTGACTTCAAATTCTTGGGCCTACTGTGATTTGGATATGGTTTGTTTGTGACTCCCAAGGGTTTGTGCTCCAGATATTTGCTCTTTAGCATGAGGCAACCTTCAGGAGTGGACCTAGTGAAGCATGCTGTGCACTTGGGGTGCTGTCTTCAGAAAGGACTAATGTGAGTCTCATGCAGAGCAAGTGAGTTCTTCTGAGAGTTGGTTATTTTCTAACAACAAGCCTGGCCCTTGAACCCCTCTGGCTTCCACTCACATTTGCTTTAAAATGGTGCCATCTACCATGTGGTGGTATGATTCAAAGGTCCTTATAGATCCACGAGCTTTAGATTTTGGAAGGAAGAAAAGTGGTTGGGACACGTGCTTCCTGGCAAAGGTCTTTCTAATGCCTAGACTATGCCACTCAAGCTGTAAGAGAGCCTGGGACCTGGCTTACTGGGTTGTGGGATATATGTGTGTGTTCAGGCCAGTATAAGGGGGTTTGTTCTTCAGCCTTGGGAGCAGCCCCAGCTGGCAGGGTGAGTCAGAGCAGAGCCCAGAATGTAAGCCAGAGGGCATGCATGTGAAGGCCACTTATATTCCAGTCGTTAGGATTGTAAGAATTCTATATTCAGTGATGAAATGTTATATGTGATATTATTTGTTGACTGCTTTATGATCATTTATTAGTGTTGATTGGTAACAGGGCCCCAGTTTAGCCATATCCACTTGCTAGGGGTACTTGGTCCTGCATCCATCCAGAGTCCGGCTCACTGCTTTAGTATTTGGAAGCCTGTTCTCATCTGTTTGTCTGTCTGTTCCTCTGTCCATCTACCCATCCATGATAGCACCCTTTCGGTATGCACGTCCTCGTAGGTAGCCTTACTTCTTAACTTCACTTTCCATTGCTGGGGCATTAGTGGGTAGAGGAATATGTGTGTTGCTGATATGGTTGCATTAGCACGGGTAGCATCTTTATTCTGACCATATGTTCATGAGGACAGAGCTCTTGTTCACATTTCTCTTTCTGCTACACAGAAAAGTGCCTACTACATTGTTGATGTTCTTAATATATAACGGAGAATGAGCCAACCGCAAGCTGTGCGCTTGACTCCACAGAAAGTACTTTTTCACAATCCTCTTGTTTGCCCTTCTTGTACTTTCCCATGTGTTTGTTCCTAGGCTACCATCTAGTGCATGTTTATCGTTATTATAAGCTGGTCTCAACACTTACACAGCAGATAACACTCAATAGAATTGAATAATTCGGTTACAATTATTCTTTCTTTTTACAGACAAGGAAAGTGAGACATAAGTCACACATCTCTAATTCAGGCCACTTCTTTATTTCTGAAACAGTGTTTTCTAGTAGAGCATCTGTGTGCTGGAAAGGCCCTATCTATGTGGTCTCTGCTCCAGGAGCCACCAGCCATGGGTAATTAGTATACCTGTGCAAGGAAGCTTGGCTAAGGAGGAACTAAGTTATAAATTTCATTTAAATTAAGTTTCAGAAGTCATGTCTGACTAGTACTCCCGTATATGACAGTACCAGTCTCTACAAGGCTCTCTCTAAGTAGTAATAACTGCTGTGGCAAGTTCTGGATCCACCCAGAGACATGTATGGAATGATTTTATCCTTAAAGCCCTAGGTGAATTAACAAAGACCAGGCTATCTCGTCTACCCTGTAGATGACCTATCCTATATCTTACAGCAAGAAGTTCTGTGGCTAGGTTCTCGCCCAGGGAGAAGTGACCTTAGAGTTTTTAATCAGCTCCTTGTTTCCCTGTTTTCCATATGCACAAGGATGGATCCTGCTGTAAAAAACAAGATCTCATTGTTCTAAATGTTTGTCAGCTACCAACAGAATGCCTCTCTCTCCCCTCTCCCTTATCTTCCTGAAGGGGTCAAGCCACGTGCAATTTGCAAACTCACTGTCTCCACCGAATGACTCATTTAGGTTAAACACACTTATTACCATGAGGTGAAGTTATGTCAATGTCACTTTGAAAAACAAAACAAAACAAAACCCAATATCCTTCACAGGATGTTCTGTCATGTCTCCAGACAAATGAAACAGAATGAACGTTGTGTAATGGTTGAAATTATTTTAAGGGTAGGGTGGGACGAAGAGAAGGTTAAATTGTATTGTCCTGCAGTCTCACTGGGTAGAACAAACTCTTGGATCTTGAGGGTTTGACGATATTAGCAGTTCCTCTCTTGAGTTGGGTTTAAATGTGGGTGAGTTTCATTGTGGACCCGGTTGCAGAGTAGAAAGCAGAGAAACCGTACTCCTGCGTGGAGGTGGGAAGCAGTTTATACCCAGTCAGTAGCACTTGCCTCCAGTGTGTTCTGTGGTCTGTGTGATACTTATGCAGTAAACACGGATCATTTAGAAGCCTTGAAGTGACAGGAGGGAGGGTCAGGAATTCACGTTAGGAGCAGAGTTGGGCGAAAATAATCAAGAGAGTTACATGGTAGGAAAACCCCAGAGAGATGGGCCCAAAGAACGAGCCCCAGGTAAGCACAGCCCAAATTTAGATAAGACTTCTGGTTCAGAGAATGTAGGATAGGGATACTTTAGATTATGTGAGTATGTAAGGGGTGATACAGTCAAGAGCTTCTGGGAAAAAGCCCTAGATTTGACTGGTTAAATCCTCATGTCCTTTCCTCATCCCAATTCAAAGCATTTAACTTTCAAAGGCAGATTTGAGTTTACATTTTCCCCACCCACCCATCCACCCATCTGCCCACATCGTCTACTAGACTGTCCATTCACTTACCTAGTATTCACATGTTGGTGTGTGTAGTTTTTGAGCCTCTAATCTGTATGTGGCATGGAAGCTACTGTAATGGAAAGGCTTTGTCCTTATCCTCAGAGAGTTCCCAGCCTTTCCCTAAGGCACTCACATAGTAGGTATGCATTTCCGAAACAGCGTGGAGAGCTTTGGATGTTCTGGACTTTAAAGCCAATGTCATCACACCCTTGCAGCTTTCACTAGCAACAGACAGACAGTCAGTGTTTACTTTCCTGCTTCCCCTCTTGCTCATGTTAGTATCTAACATGGGCTATTTCATTGTGTTCATTGAATCTTTATTGTATCTCTCCGGAGAATAGGGCCCTCCAAGTCCTCCTCGGACCTTGGATTCGTTGTAGACATTGGCAGAGGATCAAGCATGCTGAGCTAGAAGGGAACTCTGGTTCACACATAAGGAGCTTGAAACAAGGCTTGAAGGGTCATCTGAGCTGAAGAGTTCCCTATCTTTCTGTGTTCTCAGCTTTCTTCTTTCTGCATCTGTTAATCCTGCAGACAGTAACCAGGTAGTGTGAGAATCAAGGGAAGCTACAAGGCTTGCTGAAGCCAGACACTGCCCATTACCTATGCACATGCCCCACCGGAGACGTGGAGACACTCACCTTGAATTGACAATTGGAGGCCACATATTTACTTTGTCTTTGAGCCAAGCTGCTGTCAGGTATGAGCATGGCAGAGATTTTCTTGATGCCTTAGAACCCTAGGGTGCTTCTGATGTCTTCAAGTTCAGGACCCATGATTTTCAACCTTTAGAAAGCTTTTTTTTTTTTCTGAAAAAGAAAATAAAACCAGCCTCTTATTTCTTAAATATCACTGGACTCAAGTCTTTTATAAAAGGTGATATCCTATCCAGGCATGGTCAAAGTGCTACTTTGAAGCAAGTGCTGGTGGGAGATCAGCAGGCACCGAGAGAAGGCAGCATAGCGTACTCTGCAACACGTACCTTGCTGTCTTAGTTGACCCAGTGAGGTTATGCTAATCTTACTTTAGAAAGGAACAGGGGAGACTGACATAGCTGCTCAGCTTTCGTTGAAGCAGCATTGGGCCGGATGAGTGAGACTTGATCTTTAATATCCGTGTTGTTCCTGTGCCACCATGCGCTATGGAGAACTTGGAGCAGTAACTTAACTCTTGAAATTAAAAAAAAAAAAAGTGCGTCTATTTGCTCCCCTACTTGGGCGAGCTCATGGACTGATGTGTCTCACATTGGTCTTCTATAAACCAACAATAATAATGAGAGGATGGCGAGGATGATTATGTCTTGCTAAGCCTGAGTAGTGTTCACTTTTAATCTCAGAATGAGTGGGAGGGGGGTGAATTCGAGGCCAGCCTAGGCTACATAGCAAACAAACAAAAACGCTAAGAACAAAATCAAGGGTTAGGTTTGGAACTCAGAGGAGGGTGCTTGCCTAGTATGCATAAGGTCATGGATTCATTCTTACACACACACACACACACACACACACTTGTGGCATAATGAGGATTAAAACAGATTAGTCAGGAAATGCCCTGGCATAATGGCATATGGTAAATAATAAATCCATGGTCCCTCCAGTACACATTTGCCGTAAAGGAACATTATTCATCGATGACATCTTGTGTATGTTTATTTCTGCTAATTTTGACCTTGTACAGGCCTTCATTCATAAATAGACTTACCAAATTAATGAAAAAGAGCTTCGCTTTGTAACAAGAAGTGGAGACGTAATACCACGTGATCACCAAAAATGTCAGATTGAGCTGAAATCTGGCCTCTGGCTCAACACTGTCTTTCCTGGTATCCAGCTTCGTCTCCCATGGCCGTGGTGGCGATTACTGCATCAAGACGAAGCATGACACAGCCGCACAGGAGGATCCCAATTTCAGTACTGGAAAAAGAGGAAGAAAACGTACACTTGTATTACTCAAGGACAGAGCCTTCTTGGGCTACTGCTCTGGGGATACTGTAAACCCACTTCCCCGGGGAATGCTCTGGGATTGTTCTTGATGTGGTGAGAGGGTCTTTCCTCAGAGATGGTATGCGTCTTCCCAGCATGCCCCTAGGCACAGTGAGGAGAGTCTTCCTTTGTTTTGTGTGATGTTACACGCTCTCTGCTGTGGCCTCCCAGTGATACCGTCTCATGGTGCATGGCCCTTCACCTCCTCCACTCAGAATGAACTCATGGAAGTCAGAGGACTTGTGACTGCATGGAAATGGTTTCACTGAAGTCTCTCTGGTGCTATTTATAGGCATGATTGCTCTTTTCATTACCTTCTCAATTAGGGAGGACCTGGTTTAAGGGATGCAGCAGGCAAACATTTATTGGCTGGTGCAAGAACTTAGGAGCCAGAACAAGTGTGAGGAGGGTCTGAGAATGGCATCAAGCCTGAGGTAGAAGATGTCTAGAGGGGCTCCGAGTTCTGCAGGTGAGAGGTCTCAGATTGCCCAGCTGATCCAAATCCAGATTAGACCCGTTCTGTGACAGTATGCTCTCATTCATTCGTTAGAGCGGATTCCCTGTGCATTTGCAGGTGAATTGTAGGGTGTGTGTGTGTGTGTGTGTGTGTGTCTGTGTGTCTGTGTGTCTGTGTGTCTGTCTCTCTGTCTCTCTCTCTGTCTGTCTGTCTCTCTGTGTGTCTGTCTGTCTCTCTCTGTGTGGTGTGTGTGTGTGTGTCTGTCTGTCTGTCTTTCTGTCTGTCTGTCTCTCTGTGTGTGTCTATCTGTCTGTCTGTCTCTGTGTGTGTGTCTGTCTCTCTGTGTGTGTCTGTCTCTCTGTGTGTGTCTGTCTCTCTCTGTGTCTGTCTGTCTATCTCTCTCTCTCTGTGTCTCTCTCTGTGTGTCTGTCTCTCTGTGTGTCTGTGTCTGTCTGTCTGTCTCTGTGTGTGTGTCTGTCTGTGTGTGTGTCTCTCTCTCTGTGTGTCTGTCTGTCTTTCTCTCTCTCTCTCTCTCTCTCTCTCTCTCTCTCTCTGTGTGTGTGTGTGTGTGTGTGTGTGTGTGTGTGAGTTTAGAGTGGGAATAGGCCTCAGTCCCTTTTGGCAGCTTGGAAGGTGGAGAAGGTTGGCACCCTTGGCCCAGGCAGTAGCTGTGCAAAGCTGCCAAGGTGATATAGTTAGATGTCCTCTCTTTGCAGATCTAAATGACAGTAGTACCAAGAGGGGGCTGTGGTTCCTGACCTTTCCTCACCGTGCAGAAGGGAGTGAGGATTGTGGGAGGAGAGGAGATGGGAAAGGTGGATCAGGTCATTGCTGCTGGAGAGATGCTGTTGGGGGGGCTAGGGCACCTCATCTTCAGCTTCTGAGACAAAGTCTCCAGAGAACTTCTGGAAGAGTGGGCCTCACACCCTAGATTCCTTGCAGCATGTGCGTGGGCGTGGGCCGTGCCCATGGGTTCTATGTAGCAGACCTGTGAGAGCTGTGGTCGGACAGAGTTTATGGGGCCACTTGTCCCGATGGATGAGCCTTTCCAGCTGTTGGGGACAGCAGTGAGTTGGAACAGCGCCGTCAGAGCAGTGAGCTCCTTCTCACACCGCTCTCTCAAGGATGCCGTTCTCTCTGAAGTTTGTGGTTCTGCTGTCCACTGAACAGCTTAGGACAGCGCATACCAGAGAAGTTAAGTGGCTTTTGCTTACCCATAGAGCAGCTGATTTATTAGGATTAGGACACTGGGACTCCAGGGTCCATGACTTAGAGAATTGTGTCATTGGAGCTGTATGTCTCTGGGTCCCAGCAAAAGGAACCCTTAGTACTCCTTTATTTATTACTTTTAAGTCTTTTGAAGGATGTCTGCCACATGCATGCCTGGTACCAGTGGAGGCCAGAAGAGGTCTGATCCACAGGAACTTAAGTTGTGGATGGTTATGGGCTCCCACATGGATACTGGGAACCAAATCCAGGTTAACTGCAAAAACAGCCAGTGATCTTTACCACGGAGACGTTTCTCAGCCCTGTCCTCACCCTTTCTTCTTATCCTGAAGGTGGATAAAGGGATACACATTTATCTGAGTCATGTACATTATCATAACAATGATTTTTTTAAGTGCCAAGGTTAGTCGTAATTTCGTTGGCTTAAAATGCTTTCTGAAATTCATCCGTAATAAAGAATATGCCATCTTAACCATTTTTAATTGTGCGATTAAGAAGTGTTAAGTAATTCACACTGCTGTGCCCTCAATTTCAAGAACTCTTTTGATCTTGCAGAATTGAGACGCTATGCCCGTTAAACACTCTCCCCTTCCTTCGGCCTCTGGCAACTGCCGTCCCCTGTGGTTCGACTACTAGAAGTATCCCATATGACTGAGGTCAGTTAATATGTGTCCTTTGGTAATCGGCTGCTTTCACTTAGTATATGGTCCTACAGACTCATCCATAGGATACTGCATGACAAGATTTCCACTCCTTTAAAGCCAGAATTAGTTCTGTCATAAGCATAATACAGATAGAATATTTGATTTTCATTCCTAGATTGACTTGTGTGTCCTTCATGGATCACTGAGGGTGATGGTTTCCATCTTCTCACTGCATCTTGCATGTTTTACAAATGAGTGTAGACCAAGTGAGTGTGAAAACCCCAGTCTGCCTGACACTTACTTTACTTTGAAGGTTTTTTCCCCCAAGAATCAGTGTCTTAGGGTTTTGTTTTTGTGACTAAACACCATTGCCCAAGGGAACTCTCCTGAAGGAAAGCGTTTAATTTGAGCTGGCTTACAGCTCAGAGATTTAGTCCTTCATCCTCACGGTGGGACACATGGTGGCATTCAGGCAGACATGGTGCTACATCTCAGCTGAAAGTTCTACATCAGGTTCCGCAGGCAGCACGGAGTGAATGTTGTACCAGACCTAGCATGAGCAGTTTAGACCTCACAGCCTGCCCCCCACCGCCCGACTCACTGCCTCCAGAAATGCCACATCTACTCCAACACCATTTTTATCCAAACTACCATAGCCAAGAACAAATACAGGCAACAATATACAAGAGGTGATACTTTTATGTACGTGCGTATGCACATACGTTATATGCATGGCAGTGCCTGCAGAGACCAGAAGACCACGTCAGGTCCCTTGGAGCTAGAGTTATAGGTGGTTTGTGAGCAGCTTGATGTGGGCACTGGGAATGAATCTTTGCAAGAGCAGCAGGAGCTCTTAAGTACATACTGAAGCATCTCTCTAGCCTCAGAGACTATACTTTGTAAAGAGTCCATTGAAGAAAGTTCTAGGAATGTTGGTTGAGGATCTTACAGGATCTGATACTCAACTGTCAGTATCTTTTCTCTTGGGTTTTCCGAGGGCTTTGCTGTTGGGTCTCTGCATCCCCTGGACTTGTCAGCGTGCGTGTGGATCAGGGCTTGCAACATTTGGATGCTCCTGATTCTTAGCTTTTACTGTGATGCAATATCTAAGCCAACCGCCTTATAGCGATGAAAAGCCCAAGGTCAGTTGTTACCTGTTGCTTCTTGTCTGTCTGCTCATGTGTCACATGGCAGTGTGAGTGCCGAGTGGAATAACTCTCTACCTCATGGCAGCTGGAAATCAAAAGCAAGAGACTTGGAGAGGCCGTAGTCTCAACAGCCCAACTTCAAGGGCATGTATCAGGTTACCTAACTTTAGTCTACTGGGCTCTAAGTCCTAAAGGTTCCACACTCTTCTGCCAGCTGGAGATCACAGCCTTTAACACGTGGGCCATTGAGTAGATTTCATATCTAACCTATTCTACCAGGAATTTCATTCCAGCCCTGCCTCACCGAATGTGCTGGGACATCTCTCCAGTGCCCTGAGCTAAGTCTGTCATCTGTAGAATGAACAAAGTCTACACCTTTTAGACCCCCCAAACCTGAAGTTTGATATGCCTTAGGAGCCTGGTCCTGTCTGAGCTGCACCAGGTCAAGGACGCTAACATGGCTCCTATGAGGCCTGAGGTGGATATGAACCTCTGACTTAGGCAGTCTTTCTGAGTCCCACAACTTCCAGAAGCCTTTTGGGGAAGAGGAGTTCAGTTTGTACTATTAGAGACCACAGGAGAAGGTTAAACCTTTAGCCTGTTTTGTGTTTTATCTTGCCAAAATGTGTTTTCCTTAATGCCAGAGGTTCTGACAGTGGCCTGGTTCTCATAGGCTCCAGAGGCACTATTCTCAAAGCAGCATGCACAGTCATCCAGCCTCGGTACTGCGGCCTAGGTGTGAGTTTACAAAGTCAGCTCTCTAGAAGCTGGCATACTTTTTCATGCCCAGGATGTGACAAGTGGCTGCTTCCCAGGCACGGTGAAAGTAAGTGGTTTTATAGCAGCAAAGGCGAGATCTGCCATTCGATTGGCCAGAGTTGCCTTCTGACCCGATCAATCATCAATTTCTATTTAAAATAAGCTTTTTGTTTGTCTGGGAGAGCCCTGAGTCCTAATGTCTGACACTTAGCTCTTAATCACTCTGGGAAAGATTTAAATAGGTGTTTCTTTCTCACTTTCCCCTGGATACATGTTTAGTTCAGCTTCCCGTGCCCCCGACCACATTTCCTGTGACCGTGTGTCCTGTGGGGATATTTATTGCTTATATCTTCTGAGTTCTAGCCTTTTGGGGTCTCCTTGCTAGCTGGATAGCGAAAGCTCATAGTGGGTTTTCTGCTGCCTATGAGGAGCCCATACTTCTTCTGGCAGCCATCTTGGAATCAAGGGCAAGTGTGAGCGTACACATCCTCTCTCCCAGAGGTCTCTGTACTCTGCCCTCTGAACCTGACTTTAAGATGTGTCTTTAGCTTTTTTTCTGCTTGCTCTTGGCAAAACAGTTGGAGGATGGAAGAATACAGATAGTGACATAGCGGCTCATCTGACAGCTAGGTTTTTTTGTTTTGTTTTGTTTTTTTGTTTGTTTTGCATTATTTTTTTCTTGTTCTGCAGCTTCCTTCACTCTTTTCGCTTGGGCATTGTCATGGGCCATGCGAAGACTGGCAAAAGACTTTTAAGTTCTTTTCTTCTTCTGTGCTGGCTCTGGCCTTTTCCTTTTTATACACATTCCGGATGGGCATCACGTGTCCTGTTAGCTGGGTGGCCAATTTAAGTTCTTCAGCAGAACTGTCTCCCTTCTTTGGGGCAGAAGGCTTCCTGGGGAAAAGTAGGAGTTTGGAGCGGTAGCCCCCCTTCAGGCGCTGCACGTTGGCCTGTAGTGATTCAGTGGCTTTGTTTCGCCTCCTTGGGTCTACAGAGATGCCGATGGTGTGAGCCATTTTCTTGTGGATACCGGCCACCCTGAGTTCTTCCATTGAAGCCTCTGTCAGCCTGGACCTTGATGTGGTATCTAACCGTAGGGCACCTCACGATGGGTATGATGGGACCGGAGGCAGGACAAGGAGCAATGTGGCTGCCTTTGCTGGCCGGGCCTTGTGCCTGAAGATCTTGCATGCTGGTTGAATCAAGTGTCCACTTGCTGCTACCAATTCTTGTGGAAGTGGGGCTTCAGGACCATGCCATTCCAACTGGGGGCTATGACTGCCTCCTGTACAGGAGAATGGGCCAGCGGAAAAAGTCTGACAGCTAGTGTTAAAGGGATCTAATGACCCCCCCTTTCCCCCCCCCAATATGCACTAAGGAAACAAATTCAGGGGCTGAGAGATAGCTCAGTAAATAAAGTAGCTACCCTTGTGGAAGTATGAGGACTGAGGATCTCATAGAAGATGGGCATGATGACTCTAGTGGGGTTCCAGAGACAGGTGGGTAGGTATGTAGAGCTTGCTGGTCGACCAGTTAGTGGTGAGCTCTGTACTCAGCAAACAACCCTGTCTCAAAAAGTATGTTGGAGAGAGATTGAAGAAGACACTGGGCGTCCAAATCTGGCTCTACATGAAAGCAATATGAAAGAAATATACCGCTATCGAGAACACTTGGTTAGTATCCACGAGGCCCTTGGTTTGATCCCTAACACCACAAAAGCAAGTAAAATACCAAAAGCAAGTTGAGACACAAGCTGCCTGTACAGCCTGTGTGTGGCCAGGTAAAGTGTAAAGTGTTCTCAGTTCTGTTTTCTGAAATCCACACAGAAACCTTTGCAAGTCATCATTGTTTGCCTATGTAAGAGACCTTGCCCGCTCTTACAGTAGAAATGCCAGCCCGCTCCAAGCTCATGGCTCTGTTCTGTGCTTCCCATGAGTCACGTTTTGACCTGGACTTGGAAATGGGTTCAGTGTGAAGTTCTGAAGGATTTTCTCTCTGTGACTGGTACTGTTTGGTGACATCCAATAGATTATTCTGTTATTACTCCTTGGAGTCAGGGAGATCACCAAGCTTCCTCTCAGCCTTTTAGTTTAGACCTACTAAGTTCCCAGGGAGGTAGTGGCTCCTTAGATCTGTCTCCTAGCTCATTCTGTTGGAAACAATTCTTTCTCTTTCCCTGGAGGGGTGTGTAGCTATCTGGGAGGTAAACATTTCCAAATATACTTGTGCCCCTGGGAGATGCCTCCTCTTCTACTCTCTGGTCAGTGTCTGTATTTGGAACACTCTTGAGATGTCTTCTCTGTGAACCTGACTGGCTGTCCTTATTACTAATGCCCCTTACCCACTTCCTAAATTTGGGGACCATTCCTTATATAATTTCCTCCTTTGGTGCTAGCGCAGACTGACCCCCCTTGGCAGGCAGTGCTGACGTGATGGCGTAAGGTTGCTTCTCAGCGAGGTCAGGCTCAGTCCTGAATCATTTCGAGTCTTTTAGCTTTTTATGTACTGCAGGGTCCTATCAGCAAGGATCAGTTACTACAAGGGCACAATGAGCAATGATGAGCAGTGAGGGCATGTACTGTATTCAGTTATATCCCAAGATGGGTGTGCAACAAATGGTCATTGAATGACTGTTGAAAAGCACCGGGCTGGTGTGAATATGGTTCTCAGGAACTGCCTATAACAGATGCCCTGTCTCCGAGGGTCAGCTTCTCCGGAGAATGGAATTAGTATGATGTTTACCTACCTGTAAAAGGGAAGTTACTGGGCATCGGGCTTTCACACTTACGGAGGGTCCAACGTACCGCAGTGGTTGTCTTAAGCAGGATAAGGTGCCTGGGAAGCTGGCAGCTGACAAGTCCAGTAGCTGGGAGCAACCTCAGGGCTCAGGAGGCTGACATAGAAGTTCAAGAGTCCAAAGGCGCTTTCTTTTTTTGGATGGGAGAGAGCATGGAAGCATACTGTAGGTAACAGAGCCCCCCCCCCCCGCCCCGGTTCAGGTGGCAGATCCACTACCGGAGGATTTATGACAGAATAACTTATAAAATTGGGATGCTAGTTCCTGTGCCCAGCGGTCGTGTGACCTGCTGATTCTAAGCTAAGTTTGTGTGGTGTTTTCCTTCACACGGTGACTCAGATGGTTTCCAGAGAGCAAGGTGACAGGGGAAAGCATCCAGAAAGTGTGTATGTGGAAATAGCTTCCTGGAGCAGTTCTTCCCCTGACTGCCAGGCAGAGGTGTTGAGAAGACCAGCGTCAGGATATGACTGGCCAGCCCTGGAGAATAAAGTTGACTTCCTTCCGGGATGACTTTTTTTCTGGCTGCGACAGCTGCTGAGGGAGGGTCTCTGCCCCGTAGAGACTGGACTTTGGGAAGAATGCTTGTGCTAACTATACGCAATTATTTCCATGTTATAGACCACCGAAAACATTATAACAAGGTGGGGATCTTGGTTTCATACTTCTAGCCTGTGATGGTTTGTCTATGCTTGGTCCAAGGAGTGGCATGATTAGAAGGTGTGACCTTGTTAGAATAGGTGTGTCATCGTGGGCGTGGGCTTTAAGACCCTCATCCTAGCTGCCTGGAAGCCAGAGTTCTACTAGCGACCTTCAGATGAAGATGTAGAACTCTCAGCTCCTCCTGCACCATGCCTGCCTAGATGCTGCCGTGTTCCCGCCTTGATGATACTGAACTGAATCTCTGCATCTGTAAGCCAGCCCCCATTACATGTTGTCTTTTATTTAAAAAAAAAAAGTGTCCAAAGGCATCAAACCAGGAGCCTGATGTCCAAGGACCACAGAAGAATACATCCAGAAGATGAGGCAGAAGTTCCTCCTCCTTCCATGTTTCTGTGTAGACCGAGATGATTGGATGGTGCCGCCCCTACCTTGCAAGTATAAGTCTCCACTCTACCAACCCACATGCCAGTCTTCTGGAATCACCTTGCTGATTCCTTCGGATTTAATACCAACTCACTGGCTGAGGCTTAGCCCATGTGTTCTGAAAGGAAGGCTCTGACATGATGTTCTATCCTTTCCGGATGACAGGGAATGGTCTTTTTGGGTTTTGAAGTCTTTCATCTGGTTCCACTTCTGTCAGGTTAAGGAACTAGAGAATGGTGTGGCCAGGAAACAGGGTTCTCTTAGTATTCTACTCTACCCATCCCCCCCCACCCCAGGCCAGTTTCAGTGCCTCCTGGTTTAGAAAGACCAGGCTCTGGCTGGAAATCATCTCCTTCACAGAATGTCTCCTGTGGTTTCACCTCTCTGCTTTGACACAATACTGGTAATAGCCTGGGCAGTTCACTTGCAGAAGGTAGAGTGCTACTTGATTCAGTATTGTACTCCATAGTTCCTTAAAGAGGATAGAAGAAGTTAATCTGGAGCTACAAGGAGAGACTGGGCAGGAGAAACTGAAGAGAAACTCCCGGAAAAAAATATTTATTAATTTTTTGGTCAACCGTTAAAGCAATTAATAGTCACTTTCATTTTAGAGATTGTTGTGTATTTAACAAGGCATCCTGAATAATCCCCTGTGGCTGTGTCTTTGGTGCCCAGGGCAAGACCTATCTTTAAAAAGCACATTGAGGGCTGGAGAGATGGCTCAGCGGTTAAGAGCACTGTCTGCTCTTCCAGGGGTCCTGAGTTCAATTCCCAGCAACCACATGGTGGCTCACAACCACCCGTCTTGAGATCCGATGCCCTCTTCTGGCCTGCAGGCGTGCATGCAGGCAGAAGGCTGTATGATGTATACATAATAAATAAATATTCAAAAAAAGTTTAAAAAAAAGAGCACATTGAGCTTACGTACCTTGGTAGGCTGGTGGCTCCTTAAGGGTCAGCATTGTGGTCTCGAGTCTTGTAAAAAAAAGACCCAATGAAGAGGCCAGTCTGGGTAACTAGGACACGGTGGAGGTAGGAAAAGTAGGGGGTGCACAACTGGGAGGAGCTTACTAGGACTTGTTGAGAGCAGTTTCGTTTTCACATTGGTTTCCTCCTGTCCATAGTTGAACTGAGAGGTTTTGTTGGGAATGCCCAGAATCTCTGAAACAAATAGGCAAAGACATGCAACCATCCGTCTGTCCGTCCGTCCATCCGTCCGTCCATCCATCCATCTGTCCATCCATCTGTCCGTCCATCCATCCATCCATCCATCCATCCATCCATCCATCCATCCATCCATCGGTGCACATATCCATCCAGTCAGTTTTCAATGCCTGCCACAAGGCTGGTTGAGGAGACAAAGTCACTATGTATGTGTGTATACTCCTGGTAACCAGTATTTTTTCTTCCAATTCAACACAGTGTGGAAGGCACTGATACTTTCATTGTCTTTGGGAATATGTAGGCACATTTTTTTCAGCCTCACAATTCTGTGTTAAAAGTGTTATCAAATGCACACACACACACACACACACACACACACACACACACACACACACAGCCCTCGACCTATGGGTACCATAGTGGTGTATGGTGTTTTGTATGTAATTCTACTACCTGTGTTTCAGAATAAGCAGTGCCCTTTACACTTTATGTGATTTCTAATGAAGCTCTTAAATACCTAGGGCCTGATGCTCCTCTCTCACTCAGGATAATGGCTAAACCTCTTCAGAACACTCAGACCCTTTCAGACCTGGCGATAGAAGGAAAGGAATGGAGAACACAGAACTGTTTTAGAACATCACTTCTCCCCTGAGTCTGGGAGTTTCTTTGTATTGGTTCTGCCTAATCTTGACCTTGAGTCCTTTTTCTCTAGGAAAAGCAGCTTGTGGCAGGGGACCTGGAGAGCCCATGTGGTCCTACGCACTTTTTCCATTCGATCATACAGTATAAGACAAGGTCTTCCACTTCACCAGGGCTTAGTTTTCCCTGTTTAAAGTGATTGAAATACTGGGTCATGGAATTCTAGCCCTCTGACAGTATCCAATCCAGGGGATTCTTAATCTACATGTAATAGCCTTCTCCTGACATACCTGTGATTCCTTGTGTAGTGTCTTCCTGTTTTCAGTGAGCCAATAAAGCCAGTGTTGTTGGAATATGTATGTTGGAATATGTATGTTGGAATATGTATGTTGGAATGTGTATGTTGGAATATGTATGTTGGAATGTGTATGTTGGAATATGTATGTTGGAATATGTATGTTGGAATGTGTATGTTGGAATATGTATGTTGGAATGTGTATGTTGGAATGTGTATATTGGAATATGTATGTTCCCAGTAGACTCTGGATCCTGGGGCATGGTTTATGGTGATAAAACATAGACATTACTGTAGGAATGAGAATTGTCTTATGAGTAATTGTGATATTGCTAAGCTGTATTATCCTTTGGGGGTTGACCAGATGCTTACTAGGTTTCCTCAGGGTTCTCACATTCAGTTTTTCTGAATTTTCCTAGGTACTTCCTGTGCGTCATACTGAGTGAGTGCTACAAGAGAAAATGCGGTGTTGTCTTGGAGTCCCTTCTTAGGCTGCAGGGCTTCTATTTTGTTTTACACTGAGTAGAAGATCCTGAACCTTGAACTTCGGTTTTATTAACTGTGAAACTCTAATGATGATGACTAACAATATTGATAAATAATATTAATGATGAAAATGACATAGTTTCCCAGAGATGAGTGTTTTATCACTTAAGATTTGATTAATTCCCTCTTTAATCCTGTAAGTGCTATAATTTCATTAGACACATGAAGATGTGAAGAAAACAGAGGGCAAAGAACTTTATTAGGATCACACAGCTAAAAAGGATCAAGTGGAAATCCAAGCCTATCTGTCTTCAAAGCTTAGACCTTTTTTTTTCTCTCTGTGTGTTCAAGTGTTCATGTGTATGTGAGCTTGTGTGTGTGTATGAACATATGTGTATATGTGTATGCACATAGGTTAATCTTAGGTGTCATTCCACAGAGCTATGTACCCTGCTTTCTTTGAGGCAGGGCTTAGAACATGCCAGTTAAAGTAGGTAGTGTTGCTGCCCAGCAAGCCCCAGATACCTTTCAGAACTGAGATTGAAAGCCTGTGCCACTGCTCCTGGTTTATGCCTCGGGTTCTGGGGGATGAACATGGGCAGACCCTTTACCAATTGAGCTATCTCCCTGGCCAGAACCTCAGACTCAAATCTCCTTGCTTCAGTAGACTAAGATGATTGTCACTTAGCAAGGATATATTAAAATGTTTAGCCTGAATCATATTTTTAAGAGTCCACAGTTTCACTGGGAAGCCAAGTCAAATATATATATATATATAATGCTTGTTGAAATAAGCAGGGATGCGTTAGAAGCTACAAAGGCAAGAGTTGAGGCTGCGTGTGTTTAAGTGTGAACAACGTTAGAGGAGAGATAGATTGGAGTGACAGAGCAAGAAGTACCATGTCAGGATGTAGTGGCAGTCGTAAGAAGCCAGGACTTATCCTAGTTGACTGTATGTGAACTCTTAGATTTTTACATTTCTTGAAAAGAGTCAGTAATCTCATTATCTCCCAGATGACCGGGATGAGAACCTCCTTGCATGGTCAGTCACTGTAGAAGGGCCAGACCTTGCTGTAACAGAGAGAAATAAATCACATTCAATTTCAAGGCATTTTTACCAAAAGCCGGGTGTTCAATGATCCCTCTCTGTCTTAAACCCAAACTCCAGAACCCAGGGTTGCCATAGGAACTTTGTCATTATCATTCAACAGAAGCAGTCTCGCTCAGGTGGTGCACATTTAAAACCCTCCTTATGCTATGTGTAGGGTCTTGGGAGTAGGAGTGTGGTGGGAGGGCACACCCAGGTAGGGGTGAAGTTATCAGGAGGATGGGGACTGCTGGGCCTCCTACCCATCAGCTGAGGAACCTAGAAATCGCTATTCACTGACACTGCCTACCTTGACTCCCTTCACTTGGACAGAGACTGAGGTATACACCAGGATCTTACCAGAGGACTGCACTGACTGTACTGACTGGGCTATCTTTCCAAATAAAGTTATGGAGCCTGGCTGTTAGAAAGGAAAGTCTCCTTCCTGTGGACTTGTACGTTGTGAAGGTAGTATTAACAGTGCTAATGATGGTAACAGTAGCACCATACAACATTTTTTGGGGGGTGTCTTTCGGCTGTCAGACACTGCTTTTTGGCTTTCATATGTAGTATTTTCAGTAACTTCGTTCATGTCTCTTTAGCAAGTGAGGAGGCTAGGATAAAAGAAGGTGGTCGTGCCCATCCTCTCCTCTGTCATAACTAAGAGGTTCCCGAGAATGGATTGGTTCTAGGTTTCCTGGCTGCAGGGATGGGGTCAGGTGAAGTAGGTGGGTATCCATAAGCTGGAAGGAAGAGGTAGGATAGGTAGGCGTTAGAGAAGGGGTTCACGTTTATTATTCAGTTAGCCTTTCAGTCCTTTAAGAATTCCCAGGAGGCAGTGAAAATGGTCTCCGAATTGAGAGAACAGAACGTATCTCAGAAAGTTCTTTGCTTAGGTGAGGGTGAACCAAGGAGCTGGAACCAGGTCCCCTCTGCCTGTGATACTCTGGGGCTTGAGACTCGAGTACTGAGGTGTATACCAGTGGTCCTCAGTCACTCAGGTAGGAACTAGGAACACACTGCAGCTTGGGTGCCCATTGTACCCTGGAAGTTGGTCATCTCTGTATATGCCGGGCTCTAAAAATAAACCCCTTTTCTTTCTTCGTGTATTCAGAGCCAAGTTAGGCAGGGCGTGGCTCTTGTGTTGATTCAGATTATGATTCTTGATTTTCATTAATGTTGAGAGAATAACTTTTGAGTAATCTGTTTCAGCTAGAGGGTGTGATGGGTGAAAGAAAGCAGTATAGCGACTGCCCTCAGACTTTTTTTTTTTTTTTTTTTTTTTTTTTTTTTTTGGTTCTTTTTTTCGGAGCTGGGGACCGAATCCAGGGCCTTGCGCTTCCTAGGCAAGCGCTCTACCACTGAGCTAAATTCCCAACCCCTCAAACTTTTAACATTGAAACTTTACCTGGCTGTCTCCGTGGCTCCCTGATCCTGGTTTAAAATCCAATCATCCTTCCCCACTCCAACCCCCTTTTTCATCTTCTATAAGTGTGCGTACACTGTAAATATCACGAAGGATTAGAAAAAAAATGGTAAAGAAAAGAATACTGGGTGTCTAAAGCACAGAGTAGAGATCTCTAAGTAGATGTACCTGATGGGCAGCCATGTGCTAATATTGTGAGCTCGCAGAGCAGAGGACCACTCCAGCACATCATTCCGTCAAAGGACAGCCACAGATGCTAGATTTCATGTTGGTTCCTCATGGCTCTGGCTTTTCTCATGGACTGCGAATTGGCCAGAGGACATCTTTACTTTCCATGGCGCTAGCTCCGGGTCCTGAAGCAGAACAGAGACACAGTTCCTTGTCAGGGAGTAGGGATGGGGGTGTGAGGCAGGCTGTCTTCTGTCCTTTGGCCACATTCAGATGTGATTGGTTGTCACTGCTGGTGAAGGCTGTGCTTATACGTAAGCTGATAAAGAATGAGATGAGATGAAAAGTATTGAATCATGCTCTGTCTTTGGGCTTTTTTTTTTTTTTTTTTTTTTAAGCAAAGTATGAGACTGAGGAGATAGTTCAGTGGGTACAAGTTCTTGCTGTACCAGCCTGAGGACCTGAATTCATATCCCAGCCCCAGCCCAGCAGCTCCTGCCAGCCAACCTAGTATAAAGAGTGAACATTAGGTTTAGTGAGGGACCCTGTCTTAGGGGAGTGCTGTGTAGAGTGCTAGAGGAAGATGTCCCGGGCCTTCTCTGGAACTTGCACTCACACCTACACCAACATCACATATATCACGGGAAATCCCCTTCTCTCAATAACAGAATGTAAAACAGTGAACAGTAAGTATTGTTTGCTCTCAGGGCATGCATGCAATACAATCTTGGTGTGTAACCAAGAAAAGTAGTTGGGACTTTCTAGAAGACTAGATCCTAGTAAGTGTACACCTATCTAGAGCTCTAGTGTATGTCAGGAGACAACTGGTTTATTTGTTAATTAACAGTTATGTGATTTTTCTTCTCCACTGTTCTGGGCACATGTTTACTAAGTTGTCCACTTAAAGCTGACCAAACCAACTGCCCCTGCCCCATGCTGGACTTACAGGTAATCCTGGCCACACTTTTACATGGCTGCTTATACTGTGTAAGAGCTTGGACCCTCTGAACCATGTCCTCGGCTCCCCATTTTCTTTAAAAAAAAAAAAAAAAAAAGAGCCTGAAGGCCCAGCATGAATCTATTTTTCCACTAATGTTAGTCTGTGAAATCTGCTTCTTATGGAATCCTGATCTTAGAAATGATAACCTCGAATCGTTAAATAAATTACCGAGCGATCAGAGTTTTCATTGAGGGCTGCTAAAAATAGTAACACACAACTGTATAGACATGAGATATTTTGGAAAACAGGTAAGAATGTTAAAAATGATCATTAATAATGACTAAGCAGCGACAGCCAGATATTGTGCGTCTTGAAGGGGCTTTGATCATGATTCTAGATTCAGCTCCCAGATGACAGGAACCAGAGAGGGCGGTGGTGCATGTTAAATGCCAGAGATTAAGGTGATAGAAAGCTCTAGAACTTAAGTCACTTTTTAAATCACATCTATTGTAAGAGAAGGAAAATGATGGTGTAGTTTCAATTGATATATGGAGAAGTTTCAGATGGATACTTCTCTCTCTCTGTGAGGTTCTGAAAGTGAACTTTAGCTTTCGACTTGAAAGATCGAGATTTGTAAATAATCATGACCCAGGTTATAGTGCTCTAGGGATTTGTTATAAAATAATTCTCGAGAGAAAAGTGTAAGAAGATTGAGTAGGGCAAAGATGAAACAAAAATGGCTATGGTTTGGTCATTGTTGACGCCTAACCTAGGATACACAGCAACTCCCTTCTTGTGCATACCTTGACCATTTCCCCTTTCTACTCCTTCCTTCCTTTGTCTTTGCCTTCTTTCTTTTCTTCTCTCTTAACTTAAAACCACCACCACCAACAACAAAACTACATTATGTGTGATTTGCCTGCATATATGTTTGTGCACCAATGTGCATGTCTGGTGTTCGTGGACTACGGAAAGGTCACTGGATTCTTAAGGTAGAGTTAC